>NC_079448.1:50825581-50993081 GCF_903798145.1 Danio aesculapii | reverse complement strand
CTGTCTCCAGTTTGAAATCTGCTTTAAAATGCATTGAGCTTGTTGGTGCCAGTGGTGTAGTGGTTAGTGCGTTGACACATGCATTCCGGTGCTTACAATGACCCAGGTTCCATTCCCACCTCGTGGTTCTATACCAATCGTTCCCCTATCTCTGCTCCCCATGCTTTCCTGTCCATACTCTCTACTGTCCTATCAATATAAGGTGAAAACCCCGAAAAAATTATTATTTAAAAAAATGTGTAGAACTTTTCCATTCATACAAAAGCTTGTCTATTGTGCAAAAATATTTGTATATTTTTATTTTAAATTGTGTTTCACACTAAGAGAAAATAGTTCACTGGAAGGATCTCTGAAAACCAAAAAAGGATCTGCTGTGGCATCACTTTTAAAATCACCCCTAAAACCTGGATTCTGAATGATATTTACAATCATACACAGTCGATAAAAAGGGATCATTCATGTTTATGATATATTTTCTTTTTTGTGTGTGTAAAGATACCACCCTGTGGATGCTTCTACAGTGCCATGGGATTGGGAACTGATTAAATCCGTTATGAAAGATCAGGTGGGTGCTTTATTAAAAATATTGTTATATTTATGAGTGATGCTTTAAGAAATGTTTCACTCCTTCTTCTTGTCTGAAGGATGACATGTGGAGGTTGCGGAAGGAGGTTCAGGTCATGCTTCTGCAGTACGTGCTGCAGGGTTTAGAAGATGACTTTCATCTGAAGCTCAGCACTCAGTGTCTTCAACACTCTCTAGCCAAGAAGGTGATTTCATGTGGCCCTGAAACATTTGGGCAAGTCAGGTGAGTTACGCCAAACACTATAAACAAACAAAGACTGTTCACTGGCATTACTATGAATGGGGAAAAGTGCAACACTCAGTATGGCTGCCAGTAGTGAACTGATTTCCCTTAAAAGGGGTCTTTGGATACACTCGCTTTTTTGCTTTTATTTTTTGTATTTTTTTGCATAATAATTAATGAATGACCTCAATAAATGTGTATAATTTTGTGATTCTTGTTAGAGATGTAATATCGTGGATGATGAATGCTGCTAAGGAGTCAGTGAAACACTCTAAGGAACATCCAAAGAAGGAAGATCACAATCTTAAGTATATAAATAGCTCTTTTTGTTGATTTATTTTTTATTTTGCTAATTTTTATACTACATTATGTGTATGTACTGTATGTTCAAATGTTTGTTTAAGATGTATAATGTTATAAAACTGTCACTGGCGACGCGGTGGCGCAGTAGGTAGTGCTGTTGCCTCACAGTAAGAAGGTCGCTTGTTCGAGCATCGACTGGGTCAGTTGGCATTTCTGTGTGGAGTTTGCATGTTCTCCCAGCATTTGCGTGGGTTTCCTCCGGGTGCTCCGGCTTCCCCCACAAGTCCAAAGATATGCGGTACAGGTGAATTGGAAAAGCTAAATTGTCCGTAGTGTATGAGTGTGAATGAGTGTGTATGGATGTTTCTCAGAGATGGGTTGCAGCTGGAAGGGCATCCACTGTGTAAAAACATGTGCTGGATAAGTTGGCGGTTCATTCCGCTGTGGCGACCCTGGATTAATAAAGGGACTAAGCCGAAAAGAAAATGAATTAATTAATGAATGAATTGTCCGTAGTGTATGTGTGTGAATGAGTATGAATGGATGTTTCCCAGTGATGGGTTGCAGCTGGAAGGGCATCCACTGCATAAAAATGTGCTTGATAAGTTGGCGGTTCATTCCTCTGTGGCGACCTCGGATTAATAAAGGGACTAAGCCGAAAAGAAAATGAATGAATGCATCACTTTAAATGTGTCTCTTTAGCATAAACATATGAAGAAATACATTGATGATAATAATAAGAAATATTTTATCATCAAATCTCCACATTAGAATTATTTTTAAGGGGCCATGTGACATTAAAGTAATAATGCTGAAAATTCAACTCTGCATGAAATGAATTATATTTAAACAGTTGTTCATGTTGAACAGAATAAATTTCTGTATTTTTTGTATTGTATATTATTCTAAAATAATGGAGGTACATGCAACAAAAGTGTAAATAATTTCTTTATATGCAAAATATAAACATTAACATTCTCTGTTACAGAATGGTATTATCTCTTCAGAGAATGCTATCATTGGCTCTGGAAGTGGACAAGGACCCCACCTACAATTCCGACAAACTGTCAGAAGCGCTTATTCGTAGTTTGAACAGATTGTGTTCATGCAGAGAGATGAGGTGAACAATAAAACTTTATAGAGAAACAATATAATATGTTGAAAACAAACTGAATATGTTGGCTGGTGAGGTAGGTTTTGAACCTTGGTTGCTGGTTTACAGTTTTTCTCAGTGGCTTTGGTGCATTTCTCACAATGCTATTTACATTTGCACAACAGTTAATGCATCTCTCAAAACAATTTGTACAAACTGCAAAACCTAGTTGATAACCTGCAACAGCGTGTCACTTGCTCAAGGTGGATAGCTCATTCCTCAAAAGCAAGTGTTGATGTCAATGAAAGTGTCAGTGTCATCAAGATGAAAAGTCCTGACACCATTGTTTATGAACAAGATAGTCAAGTGGCTTTGTTGTGTTTTCATTATGACAGTTTACTCTGTACATTTTTTCCAATGCAATAAGTCCGATTTTGGTGAAACGTCCTGAAAATGCTCAAGACAGCACTATTGTATGTACTATTTGCACAGCCATTTGAAAACTACAGTAAAGTTAGGCATCACTGCATTTAGTGAGGTATCTGAGTACAAGACTATGAATATGTATGTTTCACATGTTTACTGCAGATGCTCTTTGCAATTCTAATTTATTCACAGCATTGTGCAAAAGAATAAATACACCCTTATTTACAACAAACATAAACTTCCTTTGGGTAGAGCTGTGCACAACTGTAAATAATATTGCAATGCATATTGGAACTGAACCTACAACATACACAGGTCTGTAAATCATTCATGAAATTGTTCAATTTAGAAGACATTTTCAGAAAAAAAGTTTACATTTTTTTAATTAAATTTGCTTGACAGATTTTGACAACTAGTTCAACGTTTTTGTATGTAATGACTGAAGTAATGACTATTAGTTTTATATGGAATAAATGTTCAGCATTCACAAGTTTAGTTAATTTTGACTGACATGAAATAAGCAAATGATAATGTTATAAAACAGCAGAGAGTTGTATGAAAGCAGTTGATGCATGTCCAAAAGCATTCGCAATTTGTTGGAAGGAATGAGAAACTGCTACTGTGATGTGCACAGATGACTAATTGTTTTGTGAAATGCATTAACTGTTGTGTAAATGTAAATAGGGTTGTGAGAAATGCACCAAATTCACTGAGAAAAACTGTAAGCTGGTTATGTGCTGGATCTTTTTTTATTTTTGCTGGTTTCTTCCTAGTCATGTGCTGGTGAGAACCAGAAAATAACCTGTTTAAACCAGCTTGTGACCAACCAGAATCAGAAAAAAACAATTTAAATCAGCTCATGACCAGCCAGAATCAGAAAGAACCAGTTTAAACCAGCTCATAAGCAGCCACAACCAGAAAGAACCAGTTTAAACCAACTCATGACCAGGAAGAACCAGTTTAAACCAGCCCATGACCAGCCAGAACCAAAAAGAACCAGTTTAAACCAACTCATGACCAGGAAGAACCGGTTTATCCAGCCCATGAGCAGCCAGAACCAGAAAGAGCCAGTTTAAACCAACTCATGACCAGGAAGAACCAGTTTAAACCAGCCCATGAGCTGCCAGAACCAGAAAGAGCCAGTTTAAACCAACTCATGACCAGGAAGAACCAGTTTATCCAGCCCATGAGCAGCCAGAACCAGAAAGAACCAGTTTAAACCAGCCCATGAAATGCCAGAACCAAAAAGAACCAGCGTAAACTAGCCAGAGCTAGAAATAACAAGTTTAAACCAGCTCATGACCAGCCAGAACTGGAAAGAACCAGCCTAAATCAGCAACAAAGTGTCAAAACATGTTACAGGCATATGCTGTTAATTTTACATATTGACATCATTAGAGCTTAATCAATAATAATAATAATAATAATAATAATTTATTAACTTTATATAGCACCTTTAATCAACTTTGTAAAGCACAGTGGATGGTACGATGTTAGATTTTCAAAATAAATGTAAATATGGGGCTGATAGTAATTTAACCTTAGGATCTCAAGTTAGAAATACAGTTAAAATGTAATAAATGTTTTAATCTAAGAAACATTGCAAGACACCGCCCCTCACGTTATCTCTTTCAGCTACTGAAACAGTGATAAACACTTTAGTTTTTCCCAGAAATGACTGTAATATACTGCTTGCATTCTTAAAAGCTTTTAACTGATTTCATATTGTCGGATATACTGTATGATGTTCATTTTACATATTATTATAGCTGTTGTCTTTCCTTTGGCTTTATCTTCTTCTGCGTAAAGCACTTTGTACCTTTAAATATGCCATATAAATAGTTAAAGTAACAATACAGAACATACATGACAACCAATTAAAAAAATCTACAATAAGCAATCAAAAAAAGCTAACTCAAATATTAAAGTTTTCAAGGGGGTTTTGTTGCTGTTTGTATCGCAGCAGTGCATTTATGTGTGTTCTCTTCTCGTTGTGTGTTAGACTCTTACTGTTGAATACTCTGGAGAGCAAGCTGCTGAAATGCAAGCTGTTGAATCTGCTGCTGGACGAGGCTTGTTCACAGAAGACAGCTTTGCCCATGTCTCTAAGCCTGATTCTCCACTACCTCGAAAGCTCCACGCTGGCCTCAGATCCCTCCGTAAGAGACCATTCATATTATTTTTTAATTTTATTGCAGATTGTTACACTTCTCTCTGGAAAACTTGATTCTGATTGGTCAGTCACGACATTCCAAGGTTTGTTATTGTCAGATAACAACCGATTAAACTAATAACAAAGACTGTTTCTTTTATCTGGCGAGATGACAGTACACATTATTTGACTAGATATTTTTATACTAGTATTCAGCTTAAAGTGCAATTTAAATGCTTTACTAGGGTAATTAGGCAAGTATGATGATGGTTTGTTCTGTAGACAATCGAAACAAATATTGCTTAAGTGGGCTATTCCACTGGGTTCATTCAACTGTGGCGACCTCTGAAATAGAGACTAAGTCGAAGGAATATAAGTGAAAACATAATATCTGGAAATTCTCAATGGCAGCACGTTTACATGATGCATTGTTAGTATATACATAAGCTGAACTAATAGGATCTTCCTCCAGGACGGAGCAGAGAAGTGGAGAAAATGGGATGAACTTCTCCAGCTTTTGTGGATGCTGCTGCTCAGCTATGATGAAGTGGTGACAGGTGACTATCTACTTCTAATTGTTTTCTCTTTTCAGCAAATATAAAGTAGAATTTTAAACGATTCCCCCAAAAACGAAAGGGGTCATGAACTGCCTTTTAATTATTTTGTACTGTTTGTTGAAGACATATATACATATATATAAACTAAGCTTGCAAAATTGATAGCCCGAGGTTATCCAGTCGGGCTACCAAAAATTAATCCACCCTGCCTGTCAGACTATCTTAATGGGAGGAAAACTATAACCTATTTTTAAGTTCTTTCACAAATTCTATTGTTCATTCCACTACCAGTTTTTCACATTATTTAAATAAATAAATAAATAAACAATATAATGAATAAAAATAATTAAATACAACTTATCTTGTTATCTTTAGAGAGTCTTATTGTTTGGTTTCTGCACTTGTGCCTGTAGTTATTAACTAAGTGGGAGTACTTAATAATTACGTTAGTACATAATATTTTAGAAGATACTAGTAGTATTAAAGGTTTAATTAGGCTAACTATAGGCACGCCTGGATAATTAAGCCAAACAGGAAAACAGGGGTTTGTTCTTTGTTTTGTAATTTAAAAAAAGATTTTTCTTAAGAGGCCTATTAATTCTGACCTTAAAAATCATTTAAAAGATAATTAAAAACTGCTTTCATTATCCAATACTATCCAATTACTATCCAAACTGAAAGAAATAAGACTTTTTCCAGAAGAAAAATCAGGTTTGTGTCTTCAAAATGCAGATTTTGTCACTGTTTTGCAGAACACTAGCTTATAGATATCTTTAAAACTAACTTACTAATACTAACATTTAGAACATGACCTCAATTACATGCAAATGATAAGGGCATGGCCCTTAAGTCAAGCAACAGTCTGCTTTGTAGTCTAATTAGCCTGTTGTCTTGTGAAATTTACTTGAGAACGAGAAAACAATGGTGTTTAAGGCTCATGGTATGACCATTTTCATATACTGATCTCTTATTATTTGACTGTGCCTAGATATTACCAGGTTTTCTTTATAGAGGGTTTCTGCAGGTTATTAAAATGTCTTAAATAACAAAAACAAAATTTTAGGCCTTAAAAGTACCCTGAAGTGCTTTAAAATGTGCATTTTAATTCAGTGTTGTTCAATGATTCAACTGAAAAATGAAGAGCGGGTGGGACGTAGAGTAGGCCCCCCTCTCTCTTTTTATAAAGTATCACAGCTTTGCCAGTGAGTGCGGCTGAGCTCAGGCGGATCAAATGAAAAGCAAATGAGAAATGTCTTAAAAGGGGTGGAGCATGTCAAATACTAGAGAGCATTTGATTGGCCAGAAGATTTGATGAGAAACTGAAGTATAAGGTGACGTGAATAAAACCACTGATCCATTTAGGCGGAAGTGACAGACTACAAGCTTTACATGTTTATATTGATTTTATATGTCCTAAACGTGAATTTTGTCACTGTTTTGGAGCACACAACATATATGTGTCCTTAAAACTAACAGACTGAAACTAACATCTAATTATTATTTATTTTAATTTCTCGGGACCTTTAAAAAGTCTTAAATTCACTGAAATATGGTGTTGTGGGTCTTAAATCATTTTAAACAGGTCTTAATTTTCCTTTATTCATGTAAAGCCACCATCTGTACAACCAACAATCCATCTAAAAAAATAAGTTTAACAAAAGTTACATTTATTAACTTTGTTTACAAAAATATGGTTTAATTAGCTTTCTTACAAAAAACATTTGTTTAAAAGCTCTCCATGTGTTTATAGCTACCTGGTGAGGACACTGACCTGGGCACACTGTTGTGCATACATTTAGTTTATTACTTTTTATTACAAAATTTTTAAAGTTGTCTTTTTTGCTGAAAAAAGACTGTGTATACAAGTCAGGGGGGACCAACCCTGTTCCTGGAGATCTACCATCCTGCAGGTTTTAGTTGCAATCCATATCAAGCACACCTGCCTGTAATTATCAAGTGCTGTTCAGGTCCTAATTAGTTGGTTCAGGTGTGTTGATCAGGGTTGGAGCTGAACTCTCCAGGAAGGTAGATCTCCTGGAACAGGGTTGAGCAGCCCTGATATAAGTAGAGGTTGCTTGTCTTTACACATACTTTCAAATATGAGTGTAGGAAATAGCAAAATTTTAATGGGCCATGTAAAAATATTTTCCATTGGCCAGTAGAAAAAAAACGTAGCCCTGTATAAAGCTGCGGTCACACTTGACTTTTCCTCCCATAGACTTCCATTCATATGCACGCGAATGCGTCAGACTGGAAACGCAGGGTCATGCGTTAAGTTTCGCAGTTCGCTGTGGTGCAAAGTTCAAGCTTGGTGAACTCTAACCTGCGAAATCGCATCACTTGACTGCGTGAGACCAATCGAGCATCAAAACATGACCTCTCTGGACAGAAATTTAAAATATGGAGCAAATCCCTGGCTTTAATAATGTCTAATCATCTTGTTTAATCCTGCCCCTTTTCGCAGCGCCGTATGACAGAATTTCGCACACACAAAGCCCAGTGTGACCGCAGCTTAAGTCTGAAATTTCATTCTAATGGTCTTAAAAAGGTTGCAGCTGGAAGGGCATCTGCTGCGTAAAACATATGCTGGATAAGTTGGCGGTTCATTCCGCTGTGGCGACCCCAGATTAATAAAGGGACTAAGACAAAAAGAAAATGAATGAATGAATGATTGAATGGTGTTTAAAAGTCTTAAATTTGACTTGGTGATACCTTTAAAACTAACATACTGATTAAGGCTGCACAATATGGGAAGAATCAGACAATGCGATATTTGTTTTGCTGTGATATATATTGCAATATGAATTTAATTTCACCAGATGATTTGAAAATAGCTCCATTTAGGAAGATTTCAGTAATTTAGGACGACTGGGGTGATCAAGTTTTTTTTTTTTAATTTCAGTGTCATAAAATAAAAATAAATAACAAGCAAATATAAATATGACAGAGCAAAAATAAAAGTAAAAAAACTTTAAGGGTTTTCTGGAGAGTCTAAAAGTATTCAAGTGCAATCAAATGTAAAATAACATGGTCATCATTGTACAAATAATTTTTTTAATTAAAATTTATCAGGCTATTTATCTTTTACTCTTTAATAAGTAATCTAATCCGGCGATGTGACTGTTGTGGATGCACACATTGCGACATATCGATGCTCAAACGATATACTGTTCAGCCCTAATACTGCTACTAACCTTTAAAAACATCTTGTAATTTCACGTATACCTTTAATGTTTGTTCTTCAGGTCACCTGCGCCGCTCCATCACGAGGCGCTCTGAGAGGATTCAGGCTCCGTCTTGGACTGTTGATGATCAGGTGATGCATTCAGCAGTAAAAGCAGCAGCAGACGCCTTTATATCGCGTGCAGAAAACGACACCGGCCATTCTCTGCCCACAGAAATACAGGATTTACTCTCTCAGCTACAAGAACACATAGCGGACACGTCCAGTGTTATTTCACATCATTAAATCTTTTAGATTAGATTTTTTATAATAAATTATTTTTTTATACAATCTGTTTGTTTGTTCACTACACAAATTAATAAAGAGCAAATAATAATAAAGAAATATTATTACGTTCTCCTTTTAGAAATGCATGATAACTAACATGCGCAGTGTTGCTTTTTATAACTTTAAAAAGGTATTTTTCTTTATTATTATTATTATTATTATTATTATTATTATTATTATTATTACAGTTTGTGTTTGTTCACTACACTCGTTAGCATCACTGAGTAATTGCAATTAAATTACTCTGTATTGTAATTAAAATGTACATTTTTGTATCTGTTCTGTTTTAACTTAAAATGTAAATCTTTAGTATTATTTGTCATGCCTGTATTGTTTTAGTTTGAGTTATTTGGGACAGAGTGTGTATATATTGCATTTGCTGAAATAAAATAAGTGAATATTTTTTATATTTATTCAGTCAATGTTTATTGCTTTATTTTAATAATAATATCAACAAAAAAGGTTTATGGTTCTAGGCTTATGGTTATATACACTTTATTAGGTACACCTTACTAGTACCTGATTGGCCCCCTTTTGGCTTCAGAACTGCTATAATCCTTCATGGCATAGATTCAACAAGAAACTGGAAATATTCCTCAGAGATTTTGCTCCATATTGACATGACAGCATCAAACAATTGCTATAGATTTGTCAAATTGCTGCTCATTTGGTACTAATGGGCGCAAAGTGTGCTAAGAAAATATCCCCCACACTATAACACCACCACCAGCAGCCTGAACTGTTGATACAAGGCAGGATGGATCCATGCTTTCATGTTGTTGATGCCAAAATCTGACCCGACCATCTGAATGTAGCAGCAGAAAACAAGACTCATCAGACCAGGCAACGTTTCTCCAATCTTCGTTCATTCATTCATTCATTCATTCGTTTTCTTTTCGGCTTAGTCCCTTTATTAATCCAGGGTCGCCACAGCGGAATGAACCGCCAACTTATCCAGGCCATGTTTTACGCAGCGGATGCCCTTCCAGCTGCAACCCATCTCTGGGAAACATCCACACACACTCATTCACACTCACACGCTACGGACAATTTAGCCTACCCAATTCACCTGTACCACATGGCTTTGGACTGTGGGGAAAACCGGAGCACCCGGAGGAAACCCATACGAACGCAGGGTGAACATGCAAACTCCACACAGAAACACCAACTGACCCAGCCGAGGCTCAAATCAGCGACCTTCTTGCTGTGAGGCGACAGCACTACCTACTGCGCCACTGCGTCGCCTTCTCCAATCTTCTATTGTCCAGTTTTGGTGAGCCTGTGTGAATTGTAGCCTCAGTTTCCTGTTCTTAGCTGACAGGAGAGGCACCTGGTGTGGTCTTCTGCTGCTGTAGCCCATCTGTCTCAAGGTTGGACGTGTTGTGTGTTCAGAGATGCTCTTCTGCAGACCTTGGTTGTAACGAGTGCTTATTTGAGTTACTGTTGCCTTTTTCAGCTGGAACCAGTCTGGCCATTCTCCTCTGACCTCTGGCATCAACAAGGCATTTGTGCCCACAGAACTGCCGCTCACTGGATATTTTCTCTTTTTGGACCATTCTCTATAAACACTAGAGATGGTTGTGCGTGAAAATCTCAGTAGATCAGCAGTTTCTGAAATACTCAGACCGGCCGGTCTGGCACTAACAACCATGCCACGTTCAGTCACTTAAATCCCCTTTATTCCCCATTCTGATGCTCGGTTTGAACTGCAGCAGATCGTCTTGACCATGTCTACATGCCGAAATGCGTTGACTTTCTGTATGTGAACAAGGAGTTGGACAGGTGTACCTAATAAAGTGGCCGGTGAGTGTATCTAATCAAAAAGATCTCTTTATTTATTGTTTATTAAATATACTTTTTCATTGCCAGACAAATAATAAAAAACATGAAATTGTTTGTGTGCAAAAGGAAATGTTTACCAAATGTTGGATACCCAAGTCATAGCTCATATTCATTCATTTTCTTTTCAACTTAGGGAGAACATGCAAACTCCACACAGAAATGCCAACTGACCCAGCCGAGACTCCAACCAACGACCTTTGAGGCAAGACTTCAAAACTTACCCTATTGGCTAACATCAAAAATTTAATTATAGGTAAAATAAATTGGGCAGCATGGTGGCTCAGTAGTTAGCACTGTCTCCTCACAGCAAGAAGGTCGCTGGTTCGAGCCTTGGCTGGGTCAGTTGGTGTTGCTGTGTGGAGTTTGCATGTTCTCCCAGTGTTGGCGTGGGTTTCCTCCGGGTGCTTTGGTTTCCCTCACAGTCCCACAGTGTTCCCCAGTACTAGGTTACAGCTGGAAGGGTATCTGCTGCATAAAAAACATGCTTGAATAGTTGGCGGTTCATTCCGCTGTGGCGCCCCTTGATAAACAAGGAACTTAGCCGAAAAAAATGAATGAATTTAAATTGAATGTAATGATTTCAACCTTTAAAAAATGTATTTATAATATAAATCAATTAATTAAATTTAATTTAAATGTATAGATAACTAATAATATAGATGATGTACTTTGTTTTGCCATTATAATAATAATTTTAATAATTTTTTTTTAATTTGTGCTCTAGAGAGGTAAAATGACTTTATGTTTCATTCATTCACCTTTTATTTTCATTTATTTTTTTAATGTTTAAATGTGAAAAAATGTATTTAAGGGTGTCTTGGTGGCGCTGTGGGCAGCACAATTGCCTCATAGAGAGAAGGTCGCTGGTTCGATTCCCGGCTGGTCCAGTTGGCATTTCTGTGTGGAGTTTGCATGTTCTCCCCGTGTTGGTGTGGGTTTCCTCTGGGTGCTCCGGTTTCCCCCACAGTCCAAACACATGCGCTAAAGGTGAACTGAATAAGCTAAATTGGCCCTGGTGTATGTATGTGAATGAGTGTGTATGGGTGTTTCCCAGTGTTGGGTTGCGGCTAGAAGGGCATCCACTGCGTAAAGCATATGCTAGATAAGTTGGCGGTTCATTCCGTCGTGGCAACCCCTGATTAATAAAGGGACTAAGCTGAAAATAAAATGAATGAATGAATGAAGTTGGGTTAAATTTAAACCATCTCTTGTGTGCTTGATGTGGTTATCTGCAAGACTGTTTAAGTGTCAAAGTTATTAATAAATTAATGATTGTTTTCTTTTCTTATGCTGGCATTTAATATTACATATTAATTTCATTTGTTTTTGTTGGTCTTTTCTTTTTCTTTGTTATTGTTTTTAATAGTCGCTCATTTGATTATATTCGGTTTAAAATAAAAAAGTACTATGAATGTAAAATAATTAATTAATTAAGTTATAGGAGAATAATCATTATGTGTCAAATCCTGTTAAGCTGCATACCTAGACAGCATCCTGAGCAGCTCAGGTGTGTTCTAGGTAGGGCCCTCAGTAGGGGTTGAAGGGCTCATGGATGGACCCTTGTTTTTTAAAGCGGCACAACAGCTGCACAAAAACCCTTCGCCATGATGCTGCGCTGCTTTTCCTGACTAAACAGGCGACACGACGAATGAAATAAAGCCTAAACGAGACACACAGCAGACTTCAGGAGTTGGTATGATATTGGAGGTAATTCACGCAGATTAACTGTAAATATTTACTGTTTTGAGTTCCTGTTAGGGTTTGTTTTCAAATTTGCTACGGCTACATGAGTTAGCTTCTCCTTGTTTAGATGCGGATAATATTGCTTTATTATTATATGATTTTTCAAACACATGTACAGCATATTTCCTGAGTATGAATGGATTTAACACGTGCTTGTGTTCATTGAGATATAAGTCTTCCGCAGCTTTTGCAGCCTGTGGCTAATGCTGATAGCGCAGCAGGTTAGCTTTAGGGAAATATTACTTTTTCAGTAAACAAACGCATTGAATGCTTATTTCTTTCATAATTGTCTGATTAACATTATATTTTATGTTGTCTCACCTTGTGACGGCTGCGTTTTAGAATATTAATGAGCTTATTTGGGTCATTAGCATAGCACAGGGCTAACATTAGTTGTTTGTTAGCATGCGTGCTTTTTGCGTTTCTTTATTTTGTTTCATTTGACGTTCATGAAACTGTACCTATGATGTTTAAATTATTATGTATGTTTTAAATATAGACAGTGCTTTGTCATGTAACAGGTGTGTTTTGGTCTTTAATTCCGCTAACTCAGTTGACAGGTTACGTTTGTTTTTGACAGCTCCTGTAAGCTAGCTTACTTAGATTTCTGTTTGTTTATTTACTAACGTTATTCGTCATATACTTGTCACCTAAACAAAGTAATACTTAAGATTTTGGAAAACATAGGGCTGTGCCTCAAAATCCGTGAGATGCCTAATTAGGCAGTATTTATAGGCTTACTATGTCATGGCTGCTTAGGTAGGCAGGTGGCGATATATTGAGACATAATCAAAGTCACTTCCTTGATCTAGTTTTAGGTTGGTAGTTGAATTGTGTGGAAGACGAAACCTGCAAAACAATAAATAAATACGAAAATATATAAATAAATCCATAAATTCCTGCGTAAATATGCAAATAAATAAATGTTTGTAAAATCCACAAATTCCTGCATGAGTGCATAAGAGCAAGTCCATTCAAATGTCAAACTTGCCATGAAAAATGTTGTGCTTTTACCAACATAGTGAATCCCTTTCTAAGTTTTTTTTTTTTTTTGTGTAGGCTTTTATTTTACAGTACTTTAAAAATACTCAAAGTCTCTGTCAATGTTCTTCTCAAACAATTATATTTGATTTACCAAAGTGCCAATTACACATCTGTCACATCCATAACGGAGAGATGTCACATCCATAACCAAGCTTTTTTTTCTCATAAAATGCAATAATGTCAAATAAAATGAAATCAATTATGTTAGTTCTATAGAGAGCTGACCCTTATCCTTGTGATTAGCAGTTGTTTTTTTGGGGGGTTGTGCAGTTTAATTCACAGAACTTGCTGACTTTTTTGGGAACGTCCATAAACGCATGCTTATTTTCCTCATTTAAAGTATAAAAAATGTTTACAGATTGATATTTTTCTGATCCCCTAACTCTGTGGTGAGTTGTTTAGGAAAATACAAACCGATCTTTCAGCATAATGTTTACATGCTTTTTCTGTGAATTAATGTTTTGAGTTTTTACTGCAAATGTCACATCCATAGTGATGGAATTGTTTATAAGTAATTAAAGGGTACCTATGGTGAAAAATCTACTTTTCAAGCTGTTAGGACAGACATGTGTAGGTATAGTGTATAAACTGTCATATTGGGGTGAAATAAACACACCCAGTCCTTTTTTTTTCAATTTAACAACATAAAAACGGTGGACCAATTGGAGCGGTTTTCAGATCAACCGCAACTTGACGTAGGAGTGCGGTCCCCCCCACCCACCGAATTGATTGACAGCTGCGTATTAACATGTCCCGGTAGTCACGTGTAAAATCATATCAACAAGAGAGGACGAGCGCAAAGCAGCCAGGAATAAAAGGTCTGTTCAGTTTGCTAGGATCATCAATCATCATCAAATGTGATCAAGAGTGAGTTTCACAAGTTTAAAATGTTTTAAAACAGAGCATGTGTGTAATGAAGTACAGCGATTCACTTCAGCTTTACTTCATCAGCACAGCCGCGTGTCAGAACAATTATAAAGGAAGACGCTTCAATCCCGGTTTGTGGACGTTAAATCAGGTTTATTTTGTACATTAATATAAGAGATGTCCATACAGCAGTGGAGATTAACCTGTATCCTGTCACATACGCGTGCAAAAAGAGTGCAAAGCTGAACGCGCGCACTGTCTGTGGAGGGAGGAGATTAAGGCACGTGGAAACGGTGGGTGGAGAGGACTAGCCTTAAAGGCGCAGTACAACAAAACCGCCACCTGATGCAAAAAGGTATAAAAGAGAAACTTATAAAAGATCTGATGGGTGTTTTAAGCTGAAACTTTACAGACACATTCTGGAGACACAAAAGACTCGTATTAAATCTGAAAAAAGGGGTAACCTATGTGCCCTTTAATAGTGCGTGCAGGTAAATAAATAAATTGCATTATTGTTGGGGGAATAAGAAAATGCTAAAATAAAAGTTTATTTTTTCCCTTCTTTCAAACATCAGTTTACTTTTCCTCAGCTTAACATGCGAATGGGAGTGTGTCTGTCAATCATCAGAAAGCGGTCATCATTGTCATCATTGCAGGCTTCATACAGGAATTTTGACATGGCATTTTCCAGGCCTGGAAAAAAATTGGAAAAACAGAAAAACCCACAAAGTTTTGGAAAACTCAAGAAAAACGGATATCTGTATACTTGAATATAGGTTATTTACTACTTTTCTGTCTTTGGCCAGTCACATACTTTCACAATATTAGTGTGGTGTAAGCATTATCTAAATCAATTTTACATAGATATAAATTGAAAATAGACTGTTGCATGTTTTACGGTATGCTGTAATACATGTGAACATGCATTGTTTTTTTTTACCATGCATATGTAGACATTGCATAAAACATTAAGTCATGAATGTACTTGAAAGTCTTGGAAAAGTCATGGAAAAATCATGGAATTTTGTGAAAATGTGTATGAACCCGGTCATTGGTTAATCGTTATAAAATGATTTGAGTGCATTTGAGTTTTTTGACTGGCTTCCGATGATTGACAGACAGCCTCTCATCAGCATGTTGAGCTGAGGAAAAGTAAATGCGGAACTATGTTCAAGAATGAATACACGTTTGAAAGGGGGAAAACTAAACTTTCAGTTTAGCATTTTCTTATTCCCCCAACATTCGTGTGATTTATTTAATTATTTATCAGCTATCTATTTATTTATGCAGAAATTTGTGGATTTCTTAAAAAAATATACGTTTATTTATTTATTTGTTTCATTTATGCAGGAATTTATGGATTTATTTACTCATTTATTTATATATTTGTGTACTAATTTATTTATAGTTTCTGCAGGTTTCGCCCTATGTAGAATTGGGAATTTGCATCATTTATGCTTAAAATAGTTTATTCTTAATTCCTTGCAACATTTGTAGTCAAATTATGCTTGCAAAGAGGTATATAATTAAAAAATATGCTAACATGATTTATTTCCCCCAAATAATTTTTGATAATTTCTATTTTTAATAGTTAAAAATGGCTAGCTTTCAAGTGATATTTTGGTGCTGCACTGTGATCCATGAATTTAATTTTAATCAACTTTTAATGTCATCTAATCAAAATAAATTCTACACATACCCAGTAAACCCAGTAACTTTTGTTACACTGAATTATATGTAGTGTGTGTCCTCTGTAAATTTATGATTGTCATTATTTTTGCTTCAGAAAAAGTGTTAAACTGCACACATAAAGGTACAGAATAAGAAAACACTGCATTACACTTATTAGATAATTGACCTTTTTAGCTCTGCATTGCCCCATAGTTGTAATTGTGTTGTAATGAATGTTAAAATGTTAAGTAGCAAAAACATTTCTTAGTTAATAAATTTGTGTTTGGGTTTTAAACAGTCTTGGTCTGAATAATATTGATATGATAATGTGTGTGTAATCATTGTTATTTATTTTATGTACACACAGTGGTCTAGGGATGCCCAAGGAGAAATATGACCCGCCTGACTCCAGGCGGATGTACACCATCATGTCCAGTGAGGAGGCCAACAGTGGCAAGAAATCCATCTGGGATGGGCTTGAAATAACTGGTATGAAACAGATCACTTGAATGAAAACAACACCCAATAAAGAAAGAGGTCTTTGTATTAATTAGGGATTCCAATGATTGATTATTTTTCAGTAACCAATGATTGAGCATAGATGTTATTAAATGGACAATTCACCCCAAAATTTAAATTTATTCACTGTTTATTCTCCCTCATGTTGTTCAAAACCTTTGAGTTTCTTTATTCTATTGAACACAAAAGACGATATTTTGAAGAATGCTGAAAACCTGTAACCCCTGACATCCATGGTAGGAAATACTATTGAAGTCAATGAGTATCATCAACCAGCGTTCAAAAAAACGTATTAAACTTATTTTGTTCAGGAGAAGAAAGAAACTCCAATTGAAGGGAGTGTAAATGATTTTTAATTGAACTGTCCCTTTAAATAGTCAGTCATTGAGTGTTTTTACAGCCTTACTAGCCTTTTGTTGACAAATGGCAAGCAATTTGGATCTATCATCAATGAATAAAAATTAAAAATTGTATTTTGTAATAACATTTGTTTATAGCTGCTGCAGAACAGGTTATTGCTGGAAGTTTTTTTTTGGTGCTAGGAGAAAAACATGCAAGATTTTCTTTATGCCAAAACCCTAAATCTGTGAAGCATGTTTGTAAGGCTGCTAATCCATCTGGGAAGGGCTTGAAATAACAGGTATGAAACAGGTCACTTGAATGAAAATAACACTCATTAAAGAAAGAGATCATTGTATTAATTAGGGATTCCAATGATGGTATAAAAGGAACAGTTACTAGTTTTCTGTTAACATATTGGAAGCAAGTGGGATCTAGTGATCAATGAATAAAACTTCAATGAATAAAACGTATTCAATGAATAAAAATTGAAATTTGCCAATGTTGGAAAAAAAACATTTGTTTATACAGACTATTTATACCTGCTGCAGAACAGGCCATTCCTGGAAGGTTTTTTTTTTGATGCTAGGAGAAAAAAAAAAAAAAATATATATATATATATACATATAAATATATATACATATATATATATATATACATATATACATATATATATTAGTATGTTATCAGGATATCCACGGGGTCTTAATTTTTTAATTTTCAAAAACAAAATTTTAGGCCTTAAAGAGTCTTAAATTTACTGCAATATTGTATTGTAGGTCTTAAATAATTTTAAACAGGTCTTAATTTTCCTCTGTCTGTGTAGAGCTACCCAATCGGCTAACACCCATCCAATCACTAACATTCCATCTTAATAAAAGTTTTAACAAAAGTTTATTTATTAACTCTATTTACCAATATGATTTAATTATCTTCCAAATTAACGTTTTGTTTTTAAAGTTAATTTTTTTTATGTTTTAACTGGGCCATTAGAAAAAATCCTTAGCGTTTAGCCATGTGTAAGTCTGAAATTTCATTCATAATGGTCCTAAAGTCTTAAATTTGACTTGATAAAACCTGCAGAAATCCTGATTATATGTGTGAAGTATATAAGCATTTCTTATATGTAAAATATAAAACTTCTGTAAAATATTATTTAAAAAAATTATATTATTTATATTTTTCAATTTATTTATTATTTTCTGAGATCAAGGGTGCTATTACTGAAAATAAATTTCAGAGATCATGAAATTTCAGAATTCTCAATACCACAAACAAAATGGGTAACTAAAATTATTCATTTATTCATTCATTCTCCTTCGGCTTAGTCCCTTTTTTCATCAGGGGTTTCCACAGTGGAACAAATCACCAACTTAGCCAGCAAATGTTTTACATGGCAGATGCCCTTCCACCTGCAACCCAATACTGGGAAACATACATACTCATTCACACACACATACACTACAGCCAATATAGTTTATTAAATTGACCTATAGCGCATGTGTTTGGACTGTGGGGGAAACGGGAGCACCCTGAGGAAACCCACTCCAACATGGGGAGAACATGCAACTCCAAACAGAAATGTCAACTGGCCCAGCCGGGACTCGAACCAGAGACTTTCTTGCTGTGGGGCCACAGTGCTAACCACTGAGCCACCGTGATACCCCAACTGAAATCATGCAAAGTAAAAAAACAAACAAACAGTTATCATTCAGAATAATAAAATATTGTTAAAGTTAAACACAAGCATATTAGCCTTCACTTTTTCCCTTTGGGCGAGGATACTTTCAATTTTATTTTAGTTAAAGGTGTGTGTGTGTGTGTGTTCTGCACATCCTGTCATGATCATGTACTTGCTTCAGTGGGTTATCTTGCATTATTAAGGTTAACATTTAATAACAACTAATTGATAGTTGATTTAAACAACGATCAATCATCTGAGAACTTTCTGATGTTTGTGTGTCAGGTAACGTCCGGAGTCTCAGCTCGGGCCTGTGGTCGCTCACACATCTCACTGCTCTGCACCTCAGTGACAACTGTCTGTCCCGCATCCCGCCCGAAATCGCCAAGCTGCACAACCTTGCATTCTTGGATTTGTCGTCCAATAAGATCAGGAGCCTGCCAGCAGAGCTTGGCAACATGGTGTCTCTCAGGTGAGCCATTCAGAGCAGTTATTCGCATGCATCATTTGTCCTGTTTAATGTGTTTGAAATACAGAGGGGAAAAGCTCATCACGTTCCACAGTAGGGGTGCATGGTATTGGAAATATCTCATATTGCGATTATTTATATTTCAGGTATTAAATATTGTGATAATACAGTTTCACTAGATGGTTTGAAAAGCTTTATTAGACGGTTTTCTGAGGAGCCTAAAGGCTGATTTATACTTCTGCGTCAAGTGATCACCATGACCCGTGGCGCATGCCTTGCACGTAGCTGTGCATTTATACTTCTGCGTGCTGTTTGTATTGCTCTGCAATAACACTTCCCAGAATGCTAGCTGGCAATGAGGTTATGTTCCTGTGTGTTGAGTTTCTTCGCGGTAGTTTTTATTGTTACAAACAGTACAAGCAGCTCAAACGCACTCAACAGATACAGCAACACTGAAGTGTTTTAAAACTGTGAAGATCTGCAGGTCTGTTTATAAGCTGACATACTTGCAATCCGCTGATGAATCGACTGATCTTCACTGCTTTAAAATGCTTCAGTGTCCCTGCATTTGTGTTTATATTCAGTAAACAGCGCTGAGTTCTGTGAACTGATGACCTTCGCAGCCAATCAAAGTCATTTCTGTTGAGCATGTGAACACAATGGCAAATCCATGCTGTTTATGAATGTGCTTAAATGTTATTTTAAATTTCAGTACCGATTGGTTTCTAATGGGGCAATACATGTTTATATAGCTCTAGAAAATTCACTCTGAAATGTCAGGGAATTTTAAGCTGTGATTCCCAGACTTGCATTTATGGTTTTAAAATATAAGTTTCAGTCATTTTTCAGTCCAACAGAGTAATCCAGAAAGACGGCCAATGGTCAGGGCAGGCAAAACATTTAAAAAAAACCCCCAAATCTGTCCAAAATCAAAACATGGGTAAATACAAGTGAAGTGTATTTATCAGAATCAGAATCAGAATCAGAATCGGTTTTATTGCCAAGTGTGCTTCACACACACAAGGAATTTGTTTTGGCTACAGAAGCTTCCAGTGTACATAAAGTGACAAGTGACAACACAAAATAATCTGAAAAAATAAAATAATAATAATAAAAAATGATGAACATTAAACAGATGCGGTTAGTGAAGAAACCTGGATGTTGAGTTGTATGTACAGATTGTTATAAATATACAGGTTATAAGGTGCTGTGTACAAGTGCGAATGTAGAAAGTATTGCATTGTATATTGATATAAGGTGCTGTGTACAAGTGCGTATGAGAAAGTATTGCACATATTTATTGCACAGTAGGGGAATATTTAACTGTTCATAAGGTAGATAGCCTGAGGAAAGAAACTTTTCCTGTGTCTGGCTGTTTTTGTGCTCGGTGCTCTGAAGCGCCGACCAGACGGTAACAGTTCGAACAGGTAGTGTGCTGGGTGTGAGGCGTCCAGAGTGATTTTGCGAGCCCTTTTACTCACTCTGGAAGAGTACAGTTCTTGAAGTGTTGGAAGGGTAGTGCCAGTGATTCGTTCAGCAGTCCGGACTATTCGCTGTAGTCTACGGAGGTCGGTTTTGGCAGCTGAGCCGAACCAGACGGTGATTGAAGTGCAGAGGATGGATTGGATGACAGCTGAGTAGAACTGTACGAGCAGCTCCTGTGGCAGGTTGAACTTCCTCAGCTGACGAAGGAAGTACAGTCTCTGCTGGGCTTTCTTCACAATAGAGTCTATATGAGTGTCCCACTTCAGATCCTGAGAGATGGTGGTGCCCAGGAACCTGAATGACTCTACTGCAGCCACAGTGCTGTTCATGATGGTGAGTGGGGGGAGTGCAGGGGGGTTTCTCCTGAAGTCCACTATCATCTCCACTGTTTTGAGCGTGTTCAGCTCCAGGTTGTTGTATCTGCACCATAACGCCAGCCACTCCACCTCCTGTCTGTATGCAGACTCGTCACCGTTCTGGATGAGGCCGATAACAGTAGTGTCGTCTGCAAACTTAATGAGTTTGATGGAGGGGTCTTTTGCAGTGCAGTCGTTGGTGTACAGGGAGAAGAGCAGTGGAGAAAGAACACATCCCTGGGGGGCACCAGTGCTGATGGTGCGGCTGTCGGATGTTATTTTGCCCATTCTGACTAGCTGCTGTCTATCTGTCAGAAAGCTGGTGATCCATTGACAGACAGAGCTAGGAACAGAGAGCTGGGCCAGTTTGTACTCAAGCAGTGATGGGACGATGGTGTTAAAGGCAGAACTGAAGTCCACAAACAGAATCCTTGCGTAGTTCCCTGGTTTGTCCAGATGTTGTAGGGTATAATGCAGTCCCATGTTGACTGCATCATCCACAGACCGGTTTGCTCTATAGGCGAACTGCAGGGGGTCCAGCAGGGGTCCAGTGATGTCCTTCAGATATGCTAGCACCAGTCTTTCGAATGATTTCATGGCCACAGATGTTAAGGCCACAGGTCTGTAGTCATTGAGTCCTGTGATCTTTGGCTTCTTTGGGATTGGGATGATGGTGGAGCGCTTAAAGCAGGATGGAACTTTGCGCTGTTCCAGTGATCTATTGAAGATATGGGAGAAAATGGGAGCCAGCTGGTCAGCGCAGGTTCTCAGACAGGCTGGTGAGACACCATCTGGCCCTGGTGCTTTCCTTCTCTTCTGTTTACTGAAGATCTGACGCACATTTTCCTCACTGATCTGAAGAGCAGGGGGGGAGAGGAAGATGGCTGGAGGTGTTGATGGCTGTGTAGGGCGATGGTCCGGGCTGTGTTGATGTGGTGTTGATGGCTGTGTAGGGAGATGGTCCGGGCTGTGTTGATGTGGTGTTGATGGCTGTGTAGGGAGATGGTCCGGGCGGGTGTGAGGTGTCTGGTCATAGGTGTCAAACCTACAGTAGAACATAAATCCCCCTCTTCCACCCCTACTCCTCCTCCTTTCCTGGATGGCCGGCACGGTGGCCCAGTGGTTAGCACTGTTTCCTCACAGCAAGAACGTCACTGGTTCTAGTCCTTACCAAGCCAGCCGACGTTTCTGTGCGAAACTTGAGTTTACATGTTCTCCCCGTGCTCACATGGGTTTCCACCAATTTTTTTTAAAAGTCAATCTTTTGTAAGAATGGGTTTTAAAACCACAGCTGTTTGAACTGTAGTTCTGCCGAATGACTAAAAAGTTATCAGTATTGATGGTAAAAAAACTACATGTCTAGTCAAACCATTCTTCTGCAATCTTATACTAAAAACGGAAATAAGGGCAGTATTAGTAGCTATAAATGTGGGAGAGCGTTGATATTATGTGATTGTATTGTATCGCAATATGAAACAATTAAGTGTTGATGTTAAATCAAAAGTAATTCACAAATACTTGATAATGAAATGATTTAATGACAATAACTTGCTATGGTTACAACTGAATTAGTTAGAAAATAACTGTATAAAATGATCAAATATGAAATGATAAAACATATGATATAAATTGTACCCAGCTTAAATGTAAAATTAAAGTTACCAGAGGTAGAAGGGGAGACACTGGGAGGGAGAGAGAGACAAAGAGAGCAGGCCCAGAAGTTAGCCTGATTGCAGTAGCGAAGATAGACTCCAGAGGAGGAGAGGAGCAGAGGAGGAAAGCAGACCAGGAAAAGACAGGCCAGGAACAGAAAAGAGCCAGAGCAGCGTTTAACGACCTATTTTGTATCTTTCTTGACCATGTGACTAAAGCCCAAAATGCTGAGACATTCAAACTGACCAATCAACATGTGACCACATCGTAAAACCCCCAAAGTCCACAGACCAGGCCCTGATCTTATCAGTATCTGCCTTTGGAGTCGGGATCTGTAGAGCTGCGCATCGTTGGATTTGCTCTTCAATATTTGGACTCTCAGTAGTGATTATTAAACCACACTGAACTGAGCTAAACTGAACTACACTGTTCCAATTTACTATGACCTTTTATGTGAAGCTGCTTTGACACAATCTACATTGTATAAGCGCTATACAAATAAAGGTGAAATGAATTGAATTGAAGTATCAACCTTTTTGAGTCAAAAAGACATGTTTTGTCATATAAATAAAAGCATATGATAGTTTAGCCTCTTACACTTTTAATAGCTGTTATTTGTTATAAGTTGCTGTATATTTTATGGGTCCACTCTGTCAAATATTTTTTGAAAAATAATCTATATTTTAAATTAGGTAAATCTGCTGGAAAGAGTTAATGTTAAAAAGATTAAATGTATTAATTAGTGTTGCTGTTTGTTGTTTTTTTATCTTTGTTATTAAAAACAGTGAAACAAATGCAAGAAATAAACATTTGTAAATATAAAATACAGCTATTTAACTCCCAAAAATTTGAAATTTAAAAAAAATGTAACTAAATCATATGAGTGAATGATTTTTCTCTTTTCATTTGTTTTAATAACATTTTGCTGATTTATTCCTCCTTACAACTGATTACATTCACTTCATTTTACTGACTACCTATCTTTATGCCAATACATATGTTATATGCTATGAACAAACAAGCAAAAATACATTTTAAATTTATGACCTCATTGTAACAATGTTAACAAAAGTCAAAAATATCATTAGTAATGTTTGTTGTTAGTTCATCATCAGATTTCTTTAACTAAAGTGTCATAACTTATTTCATTATTATTAACTTATTTCATTATTATCATTATTGACAAACTTATTAAGAAGTTTTATTATTATTTATTTATTTATTTTTAATAATTTAGTTCTTGCATTAATCTCACAGCTAACATCTTATATTTTCCACAGGGAACTGCTTTTAAATAACAACCAGTTGCGGGTTCTGCCTTTTGAGTTGGGGAAACTGTTTCAGTTACAAACACTGGGGTTGAAAGGTGAGCTCTCAGCATTCTGGCTATTGAGGCCATTGCGGTGTAGAGATTGTGTTCATGCTGAAGTTTTATATGCGCCTCTACAGGCAATCCACTCGCTCAAGAAATCATGAGCCTCTATCAGGAGCCCGATGGCACCCGGCGACTGCTGAACTACCTTTTGGACAATCTTGCTGGTGCTATCAAGCGCAGTAGGTGTTTCAGGCATATTAACTCTTTAGGTTCTGTCAGTGTCCTCTATTTATCGTCAAAAATAATACACAGTTGATGCTTTAGTTTGCAATGTTTAGTAATATTGTTATGGCCTGTTTCCACTGAGTACGGTATGGGTCACCTTTGTCAGGCTTACGTTTCCACTGCGTGGTGTAAGACAAAGTATCAGTCGACGTCATTCACGCTCGAGGAAATGTCAAAGCTGTACGGGTCGTTCACACATAATATGAGAAGCACTTACAAAACCGATGCTTTATACACATGAATACTTGTGTATAATTGTTCATTACTAACCTTTCTTTGAACATGGTTTGATTATAACCGCAGTTCAATGAGTGCGAAATAGCCTACTTTAACGTCTGTGATTTATATAAAATAAATAAATGCAACATATATGAACACATACACCCCCTTACAGTCTCTGATATGTTACTAATTACAGAGAAACTACACACAGCAGACATTTAGTCCTTATTTGGGTTCAAAAACAACACTCAACATATAGCCCAGTCAGTGTAAACCTCTCATCTTTAATCTTCACCAGCACATGTAACCTGTGAGAAAGTAACTCCGTCATTCCCAGTTCATAATAGTCCAAAAGGCGATGATAAGAGTTAAACATGGCAGTTTGTTCATGTATTAGGCTGCTGGAGGAATCATTTGCTCCTTTGTTTTTCCGGCTTCTCCTTTGTTTTTTCGTGCTTCTCTCTCGTGTTTGTTCGTTTCTGAAAGGATCAGATGTCAGAAGCACTTAAATAATCCCGCACACATTATCATCAGCTCAAGAAGTTCATTATATACGCGCAGCAAGCACACGCGAGAAAGCAACACCGCTCATGCTTTAGACGGCCTTGTAAACAACTACAGGGCGCAGGGTAGATTCTGCTCTTCTTCTTGGCTTTGTGGCTGCTCATCAAGACAACGACAAGGTTTGTTTAAGCTTGGGTAGACTATGGCTTGTTATTATATGTATATATTATTGCTCTGTAATGTCTCGGCTGTGTAATTGAAAATGCCGCTTTCTTTTGTTTTCATTCTCCTGGCTTGTTGCACGAGCGAGTGACATCTCTGTAAACCAATAGTGTTCAGCTGCGCATCTTGCTCCGCCTTTTTGGTAGCTTTTTGTTGTGCTACGTGGTATGGTACAGTTCACTTTTAGGTACCTTTTGACAGTGGAAACGGCCATGAAAGCATACTGAACTATACTATATTGTACCACTCAGTGGAATTGGGCCATTAGGGATCCTCTAAATTGCAGATATTCATATTAAGTCTAACATTTGAATTTTATTGTTATTATAATTAAAAACTTAAAGTTATTACAATAAAAACTATTTTGTTTTAATGCATTTAAGATTTCACTTATTCCTGTTATGTAAGGATGATTTTTCAGCATCATTACTCCAGTCCTTGGTGTCACAATTTTATACATTTATGAAAAGCAGTTACTTTAAACAGCATTTATTTGAAGTTTTTACTGTTATTTAAAGTATTTACTGTCACAGTTAGCATCTTTGCTGAATATAACTTTTAACATTTATTCAGTTTAATGCCAAGTTTTTAAGTTGTTAATAAATTATCATTATTAATAAATCTACTTGCTAATAAAACTACTTTATTAATAAATCAAGTAATTTTAATTTGTTTCTATTAGTCCATTTGTAACTTTTTTCGTTTAGAATAGATTTTTCACAAAAGTAATTTGTTTTAAGCCTGTTTACATTAAGGTTTTCAGTTTTTTTACATTTATTTATATCTTTTAATTTATTATCATTTGTTTATTTATATTTTATTTAATTATAATTACTTGCATTTCGTTGCCTTGTACTTGTACATGTGTAATGACAATAAAGTTGAATCTAATCTAAAAATCTAAAAAATTATTTATTTTTATTTAATTATTATTAATTTTTTTTTTTTCATTTTTATTATTTTCATTAATTTGATGTATTCACTGCATGAATGGGATTTTTATTAATTTATTTTTGTAATTTTTATTTGTTTTTAAATTATAATTTTTATTTTTTATAATAATAATAATAATAATAATAATAATAATAATAATAATAATTATTATTATTATTATTTAATTTAATTTAATTTAATTTAATTTAATTTAATTTAATATTATTATTATTATATTTTTTTAAAAATGTAATTCTGTAATGTAATGTCTTCTCAGTCCCAACAGAGCAGCCTCCTCCCCGCTCCTGGATTGTGCTGCAGGAGGCTGAAAGGTCAAGACCAACAGGTAGAAGCTTTTTTAAAATACTGATACATAATGCAAAAAACCTTGAACACTTTACATGTTCATTCTCTCGCTTTTCTGCTTCCCCAGCCCTGTTAACTGTAATGTGCTATAACGTGCTGTGTGATAAATACGCCACACGCCAGCTCTACGGCTACTGCCCGTCCTGGGCTCTAAACTGGAGCTACAGGAAAAAGTCCATCATGCAGGAGATCCTCAACTGCAATGCAGATATCATCAGCTTACAGGTAAACACTTGTGTAAGCTTGGTAGTTCTTAAAGTCACAGTTTGTAATTTAGCTCCACTAGAGGGTGCATTTTCATAACAAACAAAGCATATTTCGACGATGCCATGACTTGGTGTGGAACCATGGGAGCTGTGATGATCATTACATCCTATGGAACTGCAGAAATTATGTTTTGTCATACTAAAGAGATTTTGGGCTCCTGTTATAATGCTGCTCTGTGCAGTTGAATTGAACACAACATATTAAAGAGTCTTTGGTGGTTGATGTGATTTGAACAATTTGTTTTGTTTTAAAAGATATTAGCTACTATAACCAATTACAGCAACATCTCAGACTTGGGACTGCGATATTGGGAAAAAAAGAAAAGTGATATGCATATATATATATTATTATTTTTAATATAATTTTTATTGGTTTTTCTCCTTTATTATAAAAGGACAGTAGAGATTTCAGACAGGAAAGCATTGGGAGCAAAGAGAGGGGAAGGATCAGCAAAGGACCTTGAGCTGGGAATCAAACTCGGGTCGCCATGAGCATGTCAGTGCTATATGTCGGCGCACAGTACCACTAGGCCATTGGCGCCGACGGTTGCAATACAATATTTAAAAATGTTACAACCCATCATGTTTGATTATTTACAGGAAAAGTGAGCAGTCATGTTTTACCGTTGCATAAAACAAGTCAGATATTTTACCAATGTAAACGATTATAAATGAAGTAAATGTCACCACCGTTTTGCTCCACTGGTATAGTTTTATCAATCTTAAAGTTCAAGACCTTTCAGGAAAGTTACATTTCTTTTTGTTTTTGGACTTGTTTGATTGTTTTAGCATCCATACTAAAGTAGTTACAGATTTTTGGACAAGAAAACCAGCATGTCCCTCTGCTTGGATTTAGAGATGCACACTGTTTGTAAAAAACAACATTGGCTGATGTGCTGAAAAGTTTATTTATTTATTTTTTTTGTGTGAGCGTGCTAATGCTAGGCACAAAAAGATACGTTATTATTTAATTGCGGGCAGCACGGTGGGTAGAAGAATCGCCTTACAGCTGGTTCGAGCCCTGGCTGGGTCAGTTGCGTAAAATGTATGCTGGATAAGTTGGCGGTACATTCCGCTGTGGCGACCCCAGATTAGTGAAGTGACTAAGCCGAAAAGAAAATGAATGAATGAATGAATAATTAAATTGCAAACCATTCATTTGCAACTATTTCATTATTTGCGCAGGCTCATATCAGACCAAACTTCCTTGTCAGTATTTCTAATGCTAATTGATTGTTGTTGTTTTGGTTTAGTTTTTTATTTTAAAAAAGCATTTATACAACATTTAAAGATGCAGTATGTAAGTTTGACAGTCAGTGGTTGATCTAGGGATTGCGCTCCTGGTTTAAAACACATTTTCATTCCCTTGCTCTGACGACTCGATGCAAGTGCAGGTTACCAGATTGACGACACCAACAGAGGCATGCCTGACTATTAAGCCTAAGAGCTGATTTAAAGCGTATTCAAATTAAAAGCAACGCCATGTGATAGAAGGTATATTTTTCATATTACAAGGAGTTGGAGGGTTTTTATCCCAACCAAAACCTGGAATTTATATTTTAGAAACTGCTTCTATTTCTTGCAGCTGAACAACAGAAAACTTTGAATAAAGCACATGTGGTTTTCCTTGAGGTGATCATTGTCAGTGTTAAATAATAATAATAATAATAATAATAACAATGTGAGTTTGAATGCCATTTTACATGACATTTATTGCCGTACTACTAAAAGCAGCAGCAAATAGTTCAGCTCAGATCTTGAAGATAAAATAAACCGATTGAAATTGAACTTCAGAACTGTGACTCAAACCAACACATATCAGTGATTTAGCATGTACATTTAATAACGTTAAAAAGGTTTAATATGTATTAATTAGATTATGAACCTTACAATTTAGTTTGAGTGCTGTAAGTGCACTATTCTGTGCTTCTGAATGGCTGTATTTAAATTTCTGTCCTGTTTCATCTGATCCAAATCCAAACAGCCAAAGTGCTTTTTTTCTGCAAATTTCGTCACATAGCATGTTGTTAGTACACATGGTTACGATGTAACCTGTTTACCTCATGTGGAACTCTGAAGCTGCATCTCATTTCAGAGTCCATTGCTGTCCACCGGAGGTCGCATTTCCGTCACGGACGCACACTTTGAGAGCCAACGTGTCTGAATTAATGAAATACACTGTTTTCCACCAGGCAACACGGGGTGCTGAAATATAATTGGCTAAACTGGCATTGCGCGGGTTAAAGGGACCAAAACAAAGACATACGTTCCGGCACGCAATGCATATTTTCAAAGCAGATTATCTGACTTCAGCTTTGTTTTTCAGATTGTTCATTTGGCATGTTTGTTAAATATCTGCAAACATATTATGGTATTTTTATGCTTTAGAAGAGTCAAAAACTTGCTTACAGCACTTTTAATATTCCACTGATAACCTTCTGGGATATACAAGTGCACCTGTCCTAATGGATGAAGTGCTCTCCTTGTGCTTTGTTTCTTTTTAAAGGTCAGTTTTTTTTAGTTCAGTGATGCACAACAGGTAGCTGTGAATAGTGTGTGTGTGTGCAACCCCCTACAGTGCTGTCTGTCAGACTCTCTTCATCTGCTGTGTCATTCACAGGAAGTGGAGACCGAGCAGTATTTTAACTTCTTCCTGGTGGAGCTGAGTAAACAGGGGTACGATGGATTCTTCAGCCCAAAATCCCGGGCCAGAACCATGTCTGAATCAGACAGGAAACATGTAGATGGATGTGCAATATTTTACAAGACTGAGAAGTGAGTAAAGTTGGACATTGAGAAGTGTGCTGTCAGACTTTCAGAGAGGTTTTATTCTGTGGTGTTTTGCAATGACAGTGAATTATATATTTTTTTGCTTTAAGGTTCAGCGTGGTGCAGAAACACACTGTAGAGTTTAACCAGTTGGCTATGGCAAATTCAGAAGGCTCGGAGGCCATGTTGAATCGGGTCATGACCAAGGACAACATTGGCGTGGCTGTTTTGCTGGAGCTGAAAAAGGAGTTAATTGAAGTGTCATGTGAGTATATGCATTATTCGGATTTGATGTAATTTCTTATATTTTCACGACTGTTAAGCACCCTTCTCCACCAAGAAATTTGTACTGCAGTGAAAAAAAGCTTTTTTTACCTAAATGGAAATTTAAAGAATCATAACTTGCTTTAATGTGTACTGTAATGAAAAATATGGAAATGAAGACAAGCCTTAAAGGGCACCTATGGTAAAAAATCTACTTTTCAAGCTGTTTGGACAGACATATGTGCATGTATGGTGTATAGACCGTCATATTGGGGTGATATAAGCACACCCAGTGCTTTTTTTTTCAATTATCAACATATAAACTGTGGACCAATTGGAGCGGTTTTCAAACCAACCGCAACTTTACGTAGGAGAGCGGTCCCCCCGCCCACCAATATTGACTGACAGGCGCGTCATCATATCCTCAGTTTGTTGATTCACGTCCGCCATTTTCACCGTGAGTCGAAGCGATATCACTAAAGGAACACGCTTGCTCTATTTTTAGATGCAAGGCTCATTGGGCTCAACACAAGAGCAATATTCTCCACATTATCGCTCTAATCAGAATTATTGGTTGTATCTTTAGGTAGGTTTGCAAACATGTGTACTTCTCATTGAGTCTACCTTATACTTCAGCCGTTTGCATTTCTCGCGATCCCAGAAGCTCCCTGTGATCTTAACTAGCATGCGTTTTAGAATTCTAAACACAGGTTTCTATCAGGGTATACTCAAGTCGACGGCTGGGCGCCGCGGACCGCTGCAGAAACCTATGTTTAGAATAAAAAAATGCGTGGAGCGACGATTCGGGACACAGGTTTCTGCCGTGCTACAGAGTGTCTGGTGTGCCGTGTCGCGGCTTCGAGCAGCGCATCCGGTGCCTCAGTCAAAGTTAATTCAGTGTGCGTGGTTATTAGTTTCTGTGTACAAGCTCAGCACTTGAAACTAGCGCACAGTTGGCTGTAAAACTGTACAAAGACACATATGATTTTGTACTCTCTGCTTGGTCTGTGTCCGAGTCGTACATGGACGACTGAATGCTGTACCTCACACTCCAGCTCGTTCTCGCAGTCTGCCTGTCAGACTCTGTTGCAAACGCAGAGCGGGTGAGCTCATGGCCCCGCCCCCTTGTTACGTTGGCGGGAAGCCGAAACTAATCTACATGTGAAGCAACACACCCATAAATCACCGAACTGTGGACACGCCCCCAACATGACACTTTTTAACACATTATAATAAAAAATCTGAATTGTGTTTTAAACTGAACCTAAACTGGCACACTCAGAAGAACCATAATATTAATATTACATCATAAAAAAAGAGGTAAACTATGTGCCCTTTAACTAGGGTTTGTAAAGAAAATCACTAATAGTGAAGTATTCGTAAATGTAAACTCTAAGGAATTCTAAGGAAAGTTCTGATTTTAAATTTATTCTAATTTTAAACTTAATATTAAATGTATCACTGTTTTACTTATTTTTTTATGTCACATAAATGCACTTCTTTTACAAATAAAAATATTTTCAGCTCAAGAGTTCTGAACTGTGTTATTTTATTTTATGCATTATAAATTTCTGTATTCAAAAACATAAATCTAACTGAATCACCAGTATTGATAATGGGAATTGCAAAAATGCCCTTTGATGCCTTAATATTCATATAGTTTAAGAAGACGGAGAAAAAAAGATGCATAATGAAATGGCACATTTTAAACCACTTTCAAGCAGGTGTGTACTTGCTGAATTATAATAAACACATCTGTGACCTTGGGCAACAAAACTAGTCATAAGTGTAAATCTTTGGAACTTGAGATTTATGCATCACCAGAAAGCTGAATAAATAAGTTTTCAATTGATTTACGGTTTGATTTTTATTTGCAGATGCAATTTGATAATCTGGAATCTGAGGGCTCAAAACATCTAAATATTGAGAAAATGAAGTTGTGAAGAAAAGGAAGCTCTAAGCAATGTGTATTACTAAAGATAAATGGAGTTTTAATCCATTTATAGTAAGAAATTGACTAAATGTCTTCATGAAATATGATTTTTACTTATTGTTATCATATTTGGCATAAAATAAAAATCATTTTGATCCATGCTGAGCATTTAGCTTTATTGCTAAAAGTAGACCCATGCAACATAAAGTTGGTTTTGTTGTCCACATTTAACTGCTCCAGGTGAAGGCTATCTTTATGTTTATTCAACCATATTTTAGTTATGCATTACAATCCTGCCTTTTTTTTTCTTCCTGCAGCGGGCAAGTCAATCCATGCAATGGAGAAACAGCTCCTACTAGTGGCTAATGCTCACATGCACTGGGACCCAGAGTACTCTGACGTGAAGCTGGTGCAGACCATGATGTTCCTGTCAGAGGTGAAGAACATCATGGACAAAGCGTCTCGCAGTCTGAAGCACTCCTCTGTGTCTGGAGAAACCAGCAGCATCCCTCTGGTTCTGTGTGCTGACCTCAACTCACTACCTGACTCGGGTAAGTCTTCGTGAAGTGAATCACCCAAACCATTATTTTCTCACCCTCCACTTGTTCCAAAATTGAGTTTTTCTCTTGAACATAAAAGATATTCTGAAGTATGTTGGAAAGCAGGTGCCATTAACTTCCATAGTATTTTTTTATTCTTACTATAGAGCCAGAGTAAATGGTGAGAATTATGTTTTTGGAGAAATTTCCCTTTATGATTATGAAATGGGGTTGATTTAGATTCACTGCTTTTTTATAACTATTGATGTAACTATTAGTAATGAAACAGACTTTTCAATTGTCATGAATACAAATGCTACTATAAATGTTTTGTTTTGAGTCCTACGCTGATAGGATTGCGCTTTAAGTGCCATCTTGTGGTCAGTAGTTTTAGTCATTGCTCAAACTCTGAACAGTGCATTATGGGTACAAAAACTCATTTGCTGCATCCCAATTTGCATACTATCCATCCTAAATAGTATTTGAAAATAGAATTAGTATGTCCCAAATCGTAGTATGTTGAAAAGAGCATGCCAAAGGCTGCCGGATGTTTTATTATTTCTGGTAAAAATTTTAAGTGTAGAAGCATCCATACTCTAATCGCCAATATTGGCCACAGTACATTGTGCTTTGGACGTGAATTCGATTAGAACTACAAACAAGGGTGAAAAATGTAAATAAACTACAAACATGATGGACGCGCGAGACCAATCGTAAAGTATAGAGGCTTCGGTAAAGATGTTTGTATGACTGTTAATTAATATCTAGCCCACTGGAACATATTTAAATCGCGTTTTCTTTGTTATATTTCATCAATAACAATGCTGAACTTATATAAAGACGTGTTTGGACATTAACGTCTGAATGCATAATTATCCAAAGACCTGAGGAGATTTCTCTGCATTAAAGACTCACTGCATGAATGGGAGATTAACCTGCTACTGCTTCACCAATAAGGTAGGAATTAAATATGAAAAATGTTTATGGGATGTGGATTATTGACAGGGCTCATAACTAAGCAACATAACGATTTGTTAACGAGGAAGTAGTATGTCTTAAAGCAATGGTCTGAAACTCAATTCCTAGAGGGCCGCTGCTCTGCATAGTTTAGTTCCAACCAGCTCCAACTCACACCTGCTTAACTAGTCTTGAACATCTTGATTAGTGGGATCAGCTGTGTTTGATTAGGGTTGGAGCAAAACTGTGCAGAGCTGCGGCCCTTCAGGAATCCAGTTTGAGACCTGTGTCCTAAAGTTTGCATACTTTTCTGTTACACACTCAAAAGTATTTATTTTTCCTCCCCCAAATAGTACTTTTAGGGCGTAGTATAAGGGTGCTTTCACACCTGTTTTGTTCTGAAACAGGGATTAAAATTGTCACAATGTTGCACTTTGTACTTGGTGCAGTTCTCTTTCACACAGGAAATTTTCTAAACAGACCAAAAGAGCTAAAACAAGTCACGTGTGAGCAAACTCTCCTCACATTGGTCAGAGTTTCAGGGTTTATTTTGCAGAGTCCCGCTCTGCTGTCATGCATCCTTATTTTAATTTATGGCAATGAGCAATAAGACATTATAAGCGGGAAGCTGCGCTTTCATTTTGAATGGTGACACCCACAGACATTGTCACCAGATATAAATCAGAGGTAAGACTTTCTCATACAAAAACCTTGGCTAGGATTATGCATTATAGCCTTTACATTATAAAGAGAAATAACAGATAAAACAAGACTGCAGTTCGGTCAGTTTTCCTAACAGATAACAAGCTCTTGTTAATAGTTCAGCATGCTTTCACTTTCGTATTTGACATGAAACGCACATTTACCGCTAGGAATGACATCCCGCCCTACTCCTAATTCTCTCTTCATATAGCCATATATATCCCTGTTACATATCCATGATACACTGTGATATAGCCAGGCTCAGAGCGTTTTGTTTTCTCACTACAATCAATTCGCTCCAGAGTTTGTTTCAATCAAGCCTAGACCACCTCTTTCAAGCGATCTTGCACCAATTGATTTGGCACGGGTGCGAGCGCGATTGATGGTTTCACATATCCAAACGAACCGCGCTAACTGGGGAAACGAGACAGGTTCCGAAACAAAAGCCTAGGTGTGAAAGCACCATACGTATGCAAATTAAGATTCAGCAATAATTGCTGTTCATTGTGGGATTGATTGAGTGCACTTCATAATGTTCTCTGTGGTTTTGAACTACTTTAAATGGTTGCTCCCTCAAATTGCGCACTATTTAAGGGTATATGTGGCGGTTTGCGATTACAGACTTGGTTTAGCTCAGGGTGTCCGCAGGGTCTTAATGTCTTAAATTTCATAAACACATATTTAGGCCTTAAAAGGGCTTTAATTTACTGAAGTGTTGTGTTGTAAGTCTTAAATCATTTTAAACAGGTCTTAATTTTCCTCTATGTAGAGTTACCCAATTGGGCCGACCAATCTCCAATAATCCATCTTAGTAAAATTTAACAAAAGTCAAATATTCAACTCTATTCACCAATATGGTGTAGTTATCTTCAATGCAGTAACGTTTGTTTTAAAATTCTCCTTGTGTTTTAGACGGACTATTGTGCATAAATTTAGTTTCATTCATTCATTTTCCTTCGGCTTAGTCCCTATATTCATCTGGGGTTGCCACAGCGAAATGAACCACCAACCTATCCAGCATATGTTTTACACAGCGGATACCCTTCCAGCTGCAACCCAATACTGGGAAACATCCATATACACTCATTCACACTCGTACACTACAGCCAATTTAGTTTTATTAAATTCCCCTTTAACGCATGTGTTTGGACTGTGGGGGAAACCGGAGCACCCGGAGGAAACCCACACCACAACGAGGAGAACATGCAAACTCCACACAGAAACGCCAACTTGCCCAGCCGGGACTCAAACCAGTGACCATCTTGCTGTGAGGCGACAATGCTAACCCTGTCACCATAAATTTAGTTAATTATAGCTTTTTTATTTTTTATGTTACTATTTTAACTAGATTTAGCTTGTTTTGACGCATTTAAAATATGCGGTTAAGGATTAACTAAATAAAAATTATTTCGATGAAGCAAGTTAAAATCTTTTTCATTGGCCCAACCATGCCATTGGAAAAAACCCTGGTGTTTAGCCCTGTATAAGTCTGAAATTTGCTTCATAGTGGCCTTAAAGTCTTATGCTGCGGTCACTCTAGAGTTTAAGCATGCAAAATTTTGTTGTACGGTGCTGCAAAAAGGGGTGGAAATAGTGTTTTTTTTTTTTTAAAAAGCCAAAGGCGATTGCTCCATATTTTCAGTTTTTGTACAGAGAGGTCATGTTTCGATCTTCTATTCATCTCACGCAATCATGTGATGCGATTTTACAGGTCAGAGTTCACCAAACTTGAACTTTTCAATGCAGCAAACTTTGAAACTTGTCGCATGAGCTTGCGTTTCCAGTCCGCCACATTTGCATGCATATGAATAGAAGTCTATGGGGCAAGTGCAATGTGACCGCGGCTGTAAACCTGACTTGCAGAAACCCTGTTAACTGTATATTGTCAGCTGCAGTAGATAACAGGTGTCAGGTGTGTGTAATAAGTTGTGAATGTGAACGCAGGTGTTGTGGAGTACCTGAGCACAGGTGGAGTCGACAGCACACACAAAGACTTCAAGGAGCTGCGCTACAGTGACAGCCTGACCAACTTCAACTGCAACGGCAAAAACAGCACATCTAACGGAAGGATCATGCATGCGTTCAAGCTGAAGAGTGTCTACGAGAACGGGCTCATGCCTTATACCAATTACACGTTTGATTTTAGGGTGAGTACATGGAGAATGTATTAATGCACATACTGTAATCCTCAGTGTTTTTGATTCAGAATGCTCAGTGTGTTTGGGAAAGCTCGGAAACGTACGACCTAGAGCTGTGCAATTAATCAAAAAGTTTAGATTTATCAGTTAATACTTTGTGTCTCCACAAGAGATCTGACACCTGACTAAGGGCGTGCTCACGCTAGGCACAGATGCCTTGAACTGTGCTAAAGCGCGCATGTCCATCCTCCAGTGGCACCGTTCGGATAGCCTAGTGTGAGTGCACCTTAAAGGCTGATTTATACTTCTGTGCCAAGTGATTGGCATGACCCACAGTGCCTGCTTGGCATTTTGCATTTGCAATTGCATTTTGTAGCCATGCGTTTATAGTTCTGCGTGCTGTTTGTGTTGCTCTGCAATAACACTTCCGAAGCTGGAAGTAGGTTTTTATGTACTTCTGTGTCGTGTTTCTTTGTGGGTGTTTTGTTTTTTTCTGAACGCTATAAGTAGCTAAAACTCGCTCATTTAGAAGGGGGAATTGGCGGACATGCAACAACTTTAATTATAAGGTAAACCCAAAACAAATGTTTCCATCTGGGGTCTGTTCTTAGTACGTGGATTACTCAGTTAGCTGGATTTGGTTATTGACGATTTGTCATGATCCAGTATCGTTTCGTTCTTCAAAACTCTTCTGAGAAATGTTGTCATAGCAACAGTTCTGGTAGCTCAAACCTGCTAGGGAGCAGGCTTATTTCATGTAAACAGGATTAGATCGGGTCAGTTCAAGCAAAGGTAATACTGTGTGTACCAAATGCTGATAGTTTCTTACAGTAGTAATCTATAGATTATATACACTTAGTAAAAAAAGTTAAATAGTTAAAAAAAAGTTTATATATATATATATATATATATATATATATATATATATATATATATATATATATATATATATATATATATATATATATATATATACTCATTTATAATAATAATAATAATAATAATATTTAATATTAAATAATTAATAATATTTATGTTTATATACATATAAGTTTAAAAATATATAAAAGTACAAAAACGGGGTGGTACTCCTTAAAGGGGATCAAAGAATATGGATTTTTTTTAGAGACAAATGCTTACTATTTAAAGAAACCAATCCAGCTCTAGTACAATGTCTGTAAGATAATAGACATGCACAATATTCAACAGTTTTGTTATTAAGGAATAATAATTGATGCTGTTATGCCTATTTTTACAGCTAATATGCCAGTGATATGATGCTTTGCAAAAGATGCCTTTACCAGTATCAAAATACTTTTTTGATGCAAAATTAATTTAAATTTCTTACGCCGATTAAGAAACTGAAATAGGCCTAGGCTATAGTAAAGAAAATCCGCTCTAAAATGTAAAACTAAATAAATTGCTAAATACTCTTGACACATGAAAGTATAAAGGATGCAGCCCACAACAAATGTGGAAAGTTATTGCGTATCATATTTACCAAACCGTTTACTACGAATTTTATATAATTTTGCTCAATTGAATATTAATCTGATGATGTCATTACGCTGCTGTGCCGTCAACCAATCGTTGCGTTGCTGATCATGATTTCGAGGATCAGTCCTTCACAACACATGCAGCGATCTCAGATCAGTTCATCCAGACATTTTAATCTGATTTGCAAACTTGTTTGAAGAACCAAATCAGCCAGAGATCATTTATCAAGATTAAAAGATAGAGGATCTGCCAAATCATCTTAGATCATTTAAGCCAGGTACGAACAACGGACCCCTGGAGCTCCTTTACGCGACTCGACACTTATAAACAATTGCTCTATCAGGCTCGCGGCTCTCAGCACCGTCCTTGCTCGTCACCACTATCAAGTTGACCAATCACAAAGCTTGCGCTACACGTTGTTGTGACGTAGTTTTTTTAGTAGTTAATTTTTGTAGAGGTGCATGTCAGCGTTGGCAGCCACAGTGAGGGCTATGCGTATGAAGTATAAATCAGCCTTTACTTTGATAAAATACACCACAAAAAAGGTGTTCATCCATAGTTATATTTTACCACACAAAAACCCCACTGATTATCACTTAAAATTGTAGTTACCATTCATATCCTTTTTATTTACTAATGTTATAGTTTGATCATATGTTTATTTGCACAGTGCTTTTCACAATAATTATCGTTCCAAAGCAGCTTTACAAAAGGTGCAGATTATTACTACATTAGTCAAAATCAGAATAGTTAAGGAGTTGTGTATAGCAGTATAAACCTAGTTAACATGCCGTAATTCAGTAAACAGCGTCCTTCAAAAAAGGTGATGTCTTTGTGTAAAATACATGTGCAAGGAAGTGTATTGTGTATCATTAATATTACAACTCTTAACTTTTCATATATATTTTTATATATATTGGGATATGAATACAATTCCATCAGATGACTTGAATATCTCTATTTGGAAAGAATTGATCATTTTAGATTGACTGGGAGTGCATCTGCATAAAATATAATATACAATAAAGAAAAAGATACAATGGGGAATATGCACATTCATTCATTCATTTTCTTTTCGGCTTAATCCCTTTATTAATCCAGGGTCACCACAGCGGAATGAACCGCCAACTTATACAGCACGTTTTTACGTAGCAGATGCCCTTCCAGCCGCAACCCATCTCTGGGAAATAAATGTATTTTATAACTATGAAATTTAATTACTAAACAAAGTATTAACTTGCCAAGGAATGCTCCACTTTACCACGGTAAAATAATGCCCCCACTTATGCAATACTAGAACCATGTCTATATAACCATGGAAATATATGTACACATAATAACACCAAAGTTGCGAATTTGTAAAATAAAGAAAATAAAGAAGTTGCGCTTTCTCTCATGCAGCCTCCGTGAAAGAGCGTGTCACAGCAATGAACTGGCTACTTGACGAAAAGAAATGTATGCAGCGTCGGCGATCTTCATATGAAATCGAAAATAGTCACCTAAAGGTTTCACCAGTTGTTCGTCATTGGCTGAAAAACACCAGATGTGCATATAGCCCATTAAAATAAGGTGTTTTATCATTTACCGAGTCTTAACAGTCTATCAGGTATAGTAATTGAATAATAAAGAGAAAATAATCTGTACAATTAAAAATAGCAAGTTCTTTTAAAATCCTCAAACCATCACAGGCTTCAAAAACACATGCAAATGATAAATTATAATCTAAAATCCTTCGCCGTGATCACATTGCGATATCGATGCTGAAACGATATATTGTGCAGCCTTCGTCTCAAGTAGGGCTGCACACTATATAATTTCAAGCGGACATTGCAATATCTCCATCCACAATAATAACAGCACAGAAACGATGCAGAATAACTTCTCCATTCACAATGCATCCAGTTATGGTGCCAGCACTATTAAAATCTCATTCGAAAAACAAATCTTGCTTCACATGCTCACCACTTTCCCTTTGTTTTTCCTTCCCATGTTAGGGTGTCATTGACTACATCTTCTACTCCAGGCCGCAGCTGAACGTGCTGGGCGTTCTTGGGCCTTTGGACACAAACTGGCTCCTGGAGAACAATGTCAGTGGCTGCCCGCACCCTCTTATCCCCTCCGATCACTTCTCCCTGTTTGCACAACTGGAGTTGGTCCTGCCTTATCCGTCCACTCTCAATGGAGTCCACTTACCTGCGCACAGGTAGTGAGCCCTCCTGGCCACTGGTGGCACTGCAGAGTCCTACGTTTTTCTGAAACGATAAAACCTCTAAGCTATTCTTTATTTTTAAAAATCGACATATATATATTTTTTTCTCTTCTACCTTTAGTCATTTTAGGGTCCAAACAAGTACCTATATGTCAGGGAGACTCGTTTTGTTTTTGTTAAGCTATAGATCTTTTTATTTTTGTTAAATCAATCCCCTCCTATTGACTGATGTTATCATTAATTATCTTTTAATATATGGGCATAGCTCGTGTGCATGTATCCAAGCTGTAAGATGAGGGTAACACACTCGGTCACATACATAAAGGGACTGCAGAATGATTTAATTGATACTAAAAGCCAGCCGATATTAGCATTAAAGGCCAACTTTACCTAAAAATGAGCTTTAATTTACTCTTCCTCACATGATTCAAGACTTTTTAAAAGATGTTTTAAGCTGAAACTATGGTTCTTGGTGGTTTTATTAAACGCATGTCAATGGATAGAGTCACAAAAATCATACAGGCTCAACAAAAAATGAATAGCCATTGCTTCTGATGGCGTCTTATGAAGCGAGATGATTGTTTAGTGCAAGAAACTGAACATTATTTCTAAGGTTATTATCATTCGTGGCTTGATAACACACACATGAGCTGTGCAGCATGTTTACAGGGATGAGGAAGGATGCATGTGTTGTTGTGAATCAAAATATTGTGTATCCTGTATGCTTCAGAAACATTCTGCTGCAATCTGGAAGGTTGTCACAAATGCTTAGAACTGTTAGCAAAGGCTGTAAGTTAATTGTTGTTGAGAAAAAAGCCAAGTGTGTTTCTTGCTCAGACCAATCATTCCATTTCATAAGACCTTCAAGTAGTGGGTGTTAATTTTGTATGTGTGTGTGTGTTTATGTATGTGTGTATGCGTGTTATGTGTGAAGTGTGTGTATGTATTTATGCCAGACTCGTGTATGTGTGAAGTGTATTTATGCATGCCAGAGTCGTATGTATGTGTGACGTGTGTGTGTGATTGTGTGTGTGTATGAGTGTATGTATGCATGACGTGTGTGCATGTATGTGTATCCATGTTTGCTATGTATGTATGTAGGGCTGACGTGTGTGTGTGTGTGTGTGTGTGTGTGTGTGTGTGTGTGTGTGTGTGTGTGTGTGTGTGTGTGTGTGTGTGTGTGCGTGTGTGTGCGTGTGTGTGCGTGTGTGTGTGTGTGTGTGTGTGTGTATCTATGTATGTATGTATCTATGTATGTGCGCGTGTGTATGTATATGTGCGACGTGTATGCATGCATGTATGCGTGTGTGTGTCCATGTTTTGTGTGTGTGTGTGCGCGTGTATATATGCTTGACGTGTGTGTGTGCGCGCATGTATGCTTGACGTGTGTGCATGTATATATGTATGTGTGTGTGTATCCATGTTTGCTTGGTGTGTGTGTGTATATATATGTGTATGTATACGCGGCGTGCGTGTAAATATGCTTGACGTGTGTGTGTGCGCACGCATGTATGCATGACGTGTGTGCATGTATATATGTATGTGTGTGTGTGTATCCATGTTTGCTTGGTGTGTGTATATATATGTATGTATGCGCGACATGTATGTATGCATGTGACGTGTGTGTGTGTGTGTGTGTGTGTGTGTGTGTGTATACTGTATATATGTACGCTTGACATATGAATGCATGACGTAAGTGTGTATATGTATGCGTGAAGTGTGTGTACACATCCATGTATGCTTTGTGTATTTATGTATGTATGTATATATGTGCGTGCGTGCGTGCGTGCGTGTATATACGTGTGTATGTATCCATGTATGTACATTATGTATGTATGTGGGTGGATGTATGTATGTATGTATGTATGTATGTATGTATGTATGTATGTATGTATGTATGTATGTATGTATGTATGTATGTATGTATGTATGTATGTATGTATGTATGTATGTATGTATGTATGTATGTATGTATGTATGTATGTATGTATGTATGTATGTATGTATGCATGCATGTGCATGACGTGCATTTATTTTTTTTTGCTCTAAGTGCTGGAAACCAGTAACTTGAATGACATTGAATTGCATTATGATGAATCATAATGGACCACAGTTTCAGCTAATATAAAGATTGGCCTGAGGTTGAGTAAGGGAACATACAGTTTTCATTTTAGCCCTAACTGTCTCTACAACCTGTTTACCAGTATGCATTCAGCTTCAATTTGATGTAGACTTTCGACATTTGCACACACACACTTACACATCACTGCAGTCTCTTTTGCATGAGCGACCGATGTGTTACGCAGACCAATCTCAGTAAGTGAGAGAGTGGAATCCTGGGAGCTTTTCCACTTGTGCGGTGCTGAAACTCGCTTCACATCGGTGCTTCATCTCCTGATGTACTATTCTCCCATCAATGGTGCAATATTCAGACGTTCAACGCGAGTGCACTGTTACAGAATGTTTTTAACACGCTAACTAAAAACAAAAGCACTTATTTATCTTTCTCTCCCCCCCTCAAGCTGGGAGTTGTAAAGGTGTGAGCTTAATGTAAACCAAATTATTTTAGATGTCTGTATTCAGCGACTATGCTTTTTGCACACTCTTGTTTTGTTTTAACCTGTTCTATGGAGGCAGGCTCTCTTTTGGTTTCTTTTGTGACTGATTTAAACTGCGCTTGATCTCACTGTGGATTTTCTTAGAGAAGGAGGTTTTATATGAGAAGATTAACCAGGGAGTCTTTTAACCAGCGATTATTGGGTCGAATAGGACCTTTTCATCCTCTTATTATACACACAAAATCACCCTTGGAAGATCTGTAGCACTGTTCTCGAGGTTAGTAATGTTCTGACGCCCCTATATTATATATCAGAGGGCTCCTCCCAGGTCTTTGTACAAAATTTAATCAAATATATATATATATAAATACACAGTTTTAGGATTGTATATGAGCCACATGCATACCTTCTTTTTTTAATGTTTTGTACTAAGAATAAATTATGCTCCAAATTAAAAAAATAAATAAGATTGTATTGTAAGCTCCGTTTTTATCAAAGAATCCAAATTTACCAGCTTGTATAAAATACAAAGAGGTTGTTCCTGGTTCTCGCTGCCATACTTTTGCACTCATTTGCTCATTTTGCACTTTGTTTTTTAATTATAGTAACTTATTTACTCTCTAATCCATCCAATTCTTCATCTCAAGCTGTTTTTCAATGCATCTCGCTGTCGTTTATGTAAACATGCACTGTAAAAGGCAATAAGTTGACTTGGAAAAATTGAAACTCTTTGACTTTAAAAGTAGTTAATGGATGCATAATTATAAAAATTAAGTAATCTAACAGTTTCAAGTTACAACAGGTTTAATAGTGGAGAAAACACTCTTTTTTTTTTTAATACATTTAGCTGATCTCCAAGTCTAGCAGAAGCACTTTTAGCTTAGCTTAGCATAGATAATTGAATCGGGTTAGACCATTAGCGTCTCACACAAACGATCAAAGAGTTTCAGTAATTTTTCCTATTTAAAGCTTGACTTTTCTTCTATAATTACATCACGATCGATGGAAATGTAAAGTTGCTTTTTTTCTAGGTCGATATGGCTTGGACTATACCTGATTTAGCATAATAATAATAATAATATTAATAATAATAATAATAATAATAATAATAATAATAATAAAGGAACTTTGCTGCTGTACCATTGGCTGCAGTAGGTGCAATCTTTGGTCACTTTTGAGTGAGATGCTAATTGTCCAATCCTTATTTACTCTCTAATTCTTCCAGTTCATCTCAAGCTGTCTTTCAATGCGTCTTGCTGTCGTTTATGTAAACATGCATTGGAAAAGTCGATTAATTGAAAAAAGTGAAACCCGTTGACTTTAAAGTAGGTAAATATATGGATAATTATAAAAATTAAGGCAATTTAACAGTTCCAAGTTACAACAGAATTCTTATTTACATCTCCACTAGAGTTTTTTCCCTTTATTTTTATCCATTCAGCTAATCTCCAAGTCTAACAAAAGCACTTTTAGCTTAGCTTAGCATAGATAATGGAATCCGATTAGACCATTAGCATCTCACTCAAATGACCAAATAGTTTAGATAATTTTTCTATTTTAATCTTGACTTTTCTTCTATGGTTACATCATGATCGATGGAAATTGAAAAGTCCAACTTAGTTTCTAGGTCAATATGGCTCAGATTATATATTTTAGCATAGTAATAAAGGAATATTGCTGCCGTACCAATGGCTGGAGTAGGTGCAATTTAAAAAACTGCACAGTAAAAAGCCATTGGTTGACATGGAAAAAAAGTGAAACTCGTTGACTTAAAATTAGGTAAATAAATGCATAATTATAAAATTTAAGTCAACTTAACAGTTCCAAGTTGCAACAGGTTTAATAGTTGAGAAAACGTTTTTTTAATCCATTCAGCCGATCTCCAAGTCTAGCAGAAGCACTTTTAGCTTAGCTTAGCATAGATAATTGAATCGGGTTAGACCATTAGCGTCTCACACAAACGATCAAAGAGTTTCAGTAATTTTTCCTATTTAAAGCTTGACTTTTCTTCTATAATTACATCAAGATCGATGGAAATGTAAAGTTGTTTTTTTTCCTAGGTCGATATGGCTTGGACTATACCTGTTTTAGCATAATAATAATAATAAAGGAACTTTGCTGCTGTACCATTGGCTGCAGTAGGTGCAATCTTTGGTCACTTTTGAGTGAGATGCTAATTGTCCAATCCTTATTTACTCTAATTCTTCCAGTTCATCTCAAGCTGTCTTTCAATGCGTCTTGCTGTCGTTTATGTAAACATGCACTGGAAAAGTCGATTAATTGAAAAAAGTGAAACCCGTTGACTTTAAAGTAGGTAAATATATGGATAATTATAAAAATTAAGGCAATTTAACAGTTCCAAGTTGCAACAGAATTCTTATTTACATCTCCACTAGAGTTTTTCCCTTTATTTTTATCCATTCAGCTAATCTCCAAGTCTAACAAAAGCACTTTTAGCTTAGCATAGCATAGATAATGGAATCTGATTAGACCATTAGCATCTCACTCAAATGATCAAATAGTTTAGACAATTTTTCTATTTTAATCTTGACTTTTCTTCTTTGGTTACATCATGATCGACGGAAATTGAAAAGTCCAACTTAGTTTCTAGGTCAATATGGCTCAGATGATATATTTTAGCATTATAATAAAGGAATATTGCTGCTGTACCATTGGCTGGAGTAGGTGTGATTTAAAAACTGCACTGTAAAAAGCCATTGGTTGACTTGGGGAAAAAAGTGAAACTCGTTGACTTAAAATTAGGTAAATATATGCATAATTATAAGATTTAAGTCAACTTAACAGTTCCAAGTTGCAACAGGTTTAATAGTTGAGAAAACTTTTTTTTTTTATCCATTCAGCCGATCTCCAAGTCTAGCAGCAGCACTTTTAGCTTAGCATAGATAGTTGAATCTGATTAGACCATTAGCATCTCACTCAAATGACTAAAGAGTGTCGGATTTTCCTATTTAAAGCTTGACTCTTCTTCTATAGTTACATCATGATTTATGGAAAACGAATAGTCTCGAAATATGGCTCGCACTACCTATTTTAGCATAATAATAAAGGAACTTTGCTGCAGTACCATTGGCTGCAGTAGATGCAATGAAATGCATTGCCAAAAAATTGGCCACATTCAAATAGTATCTTTTGGTCATTTGAGCGAGATTCTAATGGTCTAGTCTGATTCAGTGATTTATGCTAAGCTAAAAGTGCTCCCGCTAGGCTCAGAGATTGCCTGAATTGATAAAAAAATGGTAAAACTCATCTGTTTTACACTAGAAGATATGTAAAATGAGCCTAAAAAAAGTGTAGTGTTCCTTTAAAATCAACAGGCAATGGATTTACTCACTTTTGTAAAGTAACTAATTGCTTTTTACAGTGTCATTCCTTTGTATATCGTGTATCTGTATACATTTTATGTATACAAGCTTGTTGTGGTGCAAACCATTTAAATGAAGAAAAAAAAAGTACTGTTGTGTTGAAAATGAGATGTTTCTTTGCTTTAAATGCATCTCATGCGCTCCAAGGCATAGTGCAGCATTTGTGTTTCAAGAATGTTTCGTAGTCTGCATTGCTGATTTTACAGTGTATTGTGTCTGCGTTTTCATATCCATCTCTATTTTATAGCCATGATCTTTTCTGTGTAGTGCCAGCTTGATGCATTCCTCCTCTTTTGTGAGATTTATTTTTGAAAGATTCTCTGCAGCTTTTAGTTGGGAGCCTTTTGGACCAGTTGATCATCTCTAAGACTTGTGGTCTATTTGTAGTGAAGCGTTGTATTTTGGTTGATGTCCATCTATTCCGTGTTGAGTTTCTGTGCAGCAGCAGCATGGCTTTGTTTTAGCAGTAAGAACCAGAGCAAGTCTTTTGTTATCCGGAGCCTCTTCACTATATTCTTTAGCTTTTCGTTTCGTCTTAAAAGTGACCATGAATTGTTTATGGTATTCTGCTAGAAATGAGATTTTAGCTTTCTTTTGTAAAGTGTGAATAAAATGTGTATTGCATATTTCCTTTCTACAAACAAAATGATTCGTGTTTTTGTGTGAGCGTGTGTGTATATATATTGAATTTTTCTGCATCGATGGTGTCTCTCTCTTGAATTATTTGATTCATAATTATTAACATGTTGAATTTGCTGATTGGATGATGGTAGAAATATTTGGCACAGATGAATGTTGTTTGTGGAGTAGATTTGTGCAGTTTAATGTGATAAAGGAGAGCGGTTTGATGGCAGGATGGTCTCTTGCATGCACTAAACTGTATGATAAAGTATATAATTATAAGACATGGGTCTTAAACTCAACTCCTGGAGAGCTGCAGCTCTGCACAGTTTTGCTCCAACCCTGATCAAACACAGCTGATCCAACTAATGAAGGGGTTCACGACTCTTTTGAACACCTCGATTATTTGAATCAGCTCTGTTTGATAGGGTTGGAGCAAAACTGCAGAGCTGCGGCCCTCCAGGAATTGAGTTTGAGACCTATGATATAAGATATCAGTGCATTTCAAGAAGACGGAGATGTAGAAAGTGGTTGATGGTAGATGATTAATAGAATAAAATGGTGTAGAGCAGTGGTCACCAAAGTTGTTCCTGGAGGGCCGGTGTCCTGCAGATTTTAGCTCCAACCCTAATCAAACACACCTGAACGAGCTAATCAAGGTCTTACTAGGTGTACTTGAAAAATCCAGGCAGGTGTGTTGAGGCAAGTTGGAGCTAAACCCTGCAGGGACACCGGCCCTCCAGGACTGAGATTGGTGACCCCTGGTGTAGAGAATAAAATCAGAGAAATAAACTTATTAGTTTGAGTTCCTAGATTATGAGCGCTTGTTTCTGCCATGCAATAAAAATAATTGAAAAATATCTTAATTTTTACTTGCTAGTTACAAAAGTGTAATTCCTTAATTAATTTTTATTTATTTTTGTTTTTGCAATTCTGAGTTTTTATTATAGTTACAGTCTCGCAATTCCTTATTGACTATGCAGTTTCTGAATTTTAGTTTGGTCTTATTTCTTGCAATTCAGAGTCTATCCTGTAGCGCAGTGTTTCTCAACCACATTCCATGAGAACCACCAACACTGCAAGTTTTAGATGTCTCGTCTGTCTGTCACTCCCATTACAGTATCTGCTAATGAGCCGATGAACTGAATCAGGTGTGTTTGGTTGAGGAGGCAAGGAAAATGTGCAGAACTGGTGGTACTCCAGTAACGTGGTTGAGAAACACTGCTGTAACTATTATTATTATTATTATTATTATTATCATTTTAAGAATTTATCAAACTATGACTGCAGTTGCTAGTTTAAATATTGAATTTACACTGTAAAAATGCTGGGTTACGTCGATTTATGTCGGAACAACTTGCGGAATTAAGTTGGCTTATTACTTTTTACAAATATAAGTGGATTGAACATGAAACCATTCAAAGCCTCAAGAATTGTGTTTCAGCTTATTTTATATAAGTAATTTTAACAAACAGCGAATGTCTTTTTAAATGATGGTGAAAATGTTTTTATTTTATTTAATATTATTTTAATTATGATACTATTATTATATTTTGCAATGCAACTTTTTTTTTATAACCTTAGAATTTTGCAAAAAAAGAAGTCAGAATTGTGTAAACGCAACTGTGGATTGTATGAAATCATAATTGCAAGATGTAACCTTAAAACTATGAAACAAATGCTTTTGATAAATGTGTTAGAAAATGTGTGACAAATTGTGTCGGCCAACATGAAGGAATTAAGTTATCTTATTATTTTTAACAAATTTAAGTGGATTGAACGTGAAACAATTAAGTTGTCCCTCCCAAAAAACTTTCAAGAATTGTTTAAGCTCATTTTATACAAGTAGTTTGAACAAACAGCAAACGTCTTTTATGTAGACTAAAAAAGAAATTGTTAAATATAATAATAGTTTTATAATTAATTTATTATTATTATATTTTTAATGCATCATTTCTTCTTTATAACCTCAGAATTTTGCACAAAAGAATTGTGTAAATTGTGTATCCACTGTGGTTTGTATAAAATCATATGTTTTTATCCACTCTGGGGGGATTTTGAGTCTTAATTTGGCCACAACTTTCTCTGTTTCAGCTAGTGGAATGATTTTTGGTTTGACACATATTTAGAGAAAATGCTTTGAATTAAAAAAAACCCCTCAATGATACACTCTGGGCAAATTTGCTACCCTTTTGTTATATTAGGGATGAAAACATCCACAGAATTAAACTGCTGTAAAAATGCATCTATCTAAACACACATACATATATCTAAAACTACTAAATTGCTTAGAAAATGACAAGATTTTAACTCTTTAATTGCCAAAATCATAAATGATGACACTGATTTGATGGAAAAAACACACAAAATGACAAATTTTCAATATAAAAAGTAATCGTGGCCTGGATTATTATTATTATTTTTTAACATTTCATCAAAGTCTTGGACATGTGAAACACTTTTGCCTTTGATGCATTGTTTTTGAACAATTTTCATTTTTTCTCCCTTATTTACTGTTGGTGGCTGTTTATTGCCCCATTGACTTCCATTATAACCACATTTTCTTTATTGCAAAACCATGACACCATATAATCATGTATTTTTGATTGTTGGTGGTTTTCCCTGATGATCAACAGTAAAAATGACACATTTTACCCTTCTCCCAACAGTCACCACAGTTAACCCTTTCTGGAATTTATATGGAGTATAACAGCAAATTAAAGTGTGTTTATGTGTCTCTGTGAGTGTGTGAGAGTGATCTTTGTACACTTACCTTGAAGTGTTTGAGAAAATCAAAATGTGCATCTCTGCTCACAGAACTACATGGAGTAAACAAAAACAAAGACTGTGTATTTATGCATCATCAATATAATAGAGGTCAATGGGGGCAAAACAGCCACCAACAGTAAATTAGGGGAAAAAAAACAAAATCTAACAATGCATCAAAGCCAATGTTGTTACTAATCGTTCAAATGTCCAAGACTGTGATAAAAGGTAAAGAAAATCCAGGCCACGATTACTTTTTATATTGAAAATACGTCATTTTGAGTTTTTTTTCTATCAAATCAGTGTCATCATTTATGATTTTGGCAAATAAAGAGTTAAAATCCTGTCATTTTCTAAGCAATTTAGTAGTTTTAGATATATGTATCTGATGCATTTTTACAGCAGGTTAATTCTGTGAATGTTTTCATCCCTAATATAACAAAAGGGTAGCAAATTTGAGTGTATCATTGAGGGTTTTTTTAATTCAACGCATTTTCAAAATGTGTCAAAATAAGATTTGTCATCAAAAATCATTGCGCTAGCTAAAACAGAGAGAGTTGTGGCCAAATTAAGACTCAAAATCATTTCAAGACTCAAAAATTTCACCAAATTAGTGACATTATTTATGAATTTGGCAAGTAAAGAGTTAAAATCCTGTCATTTTCAAAGCAATTTAGTAATTTTGATCAGGATTGAGGTTGATTTAACAGATTTAAGTTAAAAAAAAAATTGACAGCAGTTTAATTCAGTGGATATTTTCATCCCAAACATAACAAAAGGGGAGTAAATTTGAACAGTGCACAAGGGTTAAAACTAGGAAAGAAATGCCTTTTATGAGAAATAAACAATTTAACTCCAAGTTGATACACTCTAAAAAAAAAGTTGGGTTCCACACAATCGATTTGTGTTGGGACAACATGAAGGAATGATAGCTGTTACAATTTTAAGTTGATTGAACAAATAAAACTCAAGGATTGTGTTGTTTTAGCTCATTTTAAATAAGTAGTTTGAACTACTGAAGTGTATTTGACAATTCTTTGTCTTTCCTTTTAGAATTGCTCACTATAAAATAAAGAAATCATTAAAGAAACTGCAGGATCTAACCTCTTAATTCTTTACATTTACCTTTTATTTTTATATTGTATGGCAGAACAAACTCCCGTAACATTAATTTCAGCATTAAACGATCAATACCGTTAAACTATGGACCAGTCTTTCTTTTTCTGTCCTCCTTTCTTTAGTAATTACCCCCTGCTTTCCTCTTTATAGCGTTTCCAGCCTTCATTTTTGATACTAAAAACCTGCTGCAATAAAATGAACCGATTAGCTGGACCTTTTTTTATTTTTACCTCTGATCACTTGCATTTGGTAGAGGCCAGTGATTTTTGTAGTAGTTTCTCTGTCACTAACAAACACTGTACATACCGTCATCAGCCATTCTGTAGTACACGGGATCAACTCTTGTTTACCATTCAAGATAAAGCCAGCAGAGATACACAACGTTACTTAAACAATTAATAAAGCTTTCACCATATTCAATGAATGTTAAGTCTGTAATAAAATCCAAAAAAGGCAGCTCTGGATAAGAATGGTAAACAACTATTTTCTGTCTCTTCTCTGTATTCTTAGCTCTAGAAACCTGTATATAGAAGTTCCTTTACACTAATGTATTTTCCTATCTATGGTTGATAATAAACTCTTTCTGCTTCATGACTTTTCTCTTTTTCTCCTCTTTTCTTCTGCCACTTCCGACACTGTAAAAAAATGTAATGACAAAGTTTAGACAGATTTTTTATGCTGTTTTAAAGGGCACCTATGGTAAAAAATCTACTTTTCAAGCTGTTTGGACAGACATATGTGCATGTATGGTGTATAGACTGTCATATTGGGCTGATATAAGCACACCCAGTGCTTTTTTTTCAATTTAACAACATAAAAAAACAGTGGACCAATTGGAGCGGTTTTCAAACCGACCGCAACTTGACATAGGAGAGCGGTCCCCCCGCCCACCAATATTGATTGACAGGCGCGTCATCATATCCTCAGTTTGTTGATTCACGTCCGCCATTTTCAGCGTGAGTTGAAGCGATATCATTAAAGGAACACCCTAGCTCTATTTTTAGATGCAAGGCTCATTGGGCTCAACACAAGATCAATATTCTCCACATTATCGCTCTAATCAGAATTATTGGTTGTATCTTTAGGTAGGTTTGCAAACATGTGTACTTCTCATTGAGTCTACCTTATACTTCAGCCGTTTGCATTTCTCGCGATTCCAGAAGCTCCCTGTGATCTTAACTAGCATTCGCTTTAGAATTCTAAACATAGGTTTCTATCAGGGTACACTCAAGTCGACTGTTGGGCGCTGCGGACCGCTGCAGAAACCTATGTTTAGAATACAAAAATGCGTGGCGTGACGATTCGGGACTCTTCATGTATCTGCCGCGCCACAGAGAGTGTCTGGTGTGCCGTGTCGCGGCTTCGAGCGGCGCATCCGGTGCCTCAGTCAAAGTTAATTTAGTGTGCGTGGTTATTAGTTTCTGTGTACAAGCTCGGCACTTGAAACTAGCACACAGTTGGCTGTAAAACTGTACAAAGACACATGATTTTGTACTCTCTGCTTGGTCTGTTGGAGTTGTACATGGACGACTGAATGCGGATCCTCTCCTTCTCTCAGTCTGCCTGTCTGTGTTGCAAACACAGAGCGGGTGAGCTCATGGCCCCGCCCCCTTGTTACATTGGGCGGGAAGCCGAAACTAATCTACATGTGAAGCAACACACCCCTAAATCAGCGAACTGTGGACACATCCCCAACATGACACTTTTTAACACATTATAATAAAAAAATCTGAATTGTGTTTTAAACTGAACCTAAACTGGCACACTCAGAAGAACCATAATATTAATATTAAATCATAAAAAAGAGGTAAACTATGTTCCCTTTAACTCATTTTAATCAGGTTTCAACTAACATTTAAGTTGTATAAAGTTTCAAGGTGCAGTATGTAAGTTTAACACCCAGTGGTTGAACTAGGTACTGTACCCCTGCTTCAAAACCGTAGACCGTAAAAGATATGGACGTAGTATCCCTGATGTCACCCATAGGTTTCTGAAGAACGCAAAAGAAGCTACCAGTAGGCGTGGCCAACCTTCGCCATTTTGTTCGCTTGTCATCGCACTGTGACCGGAGGATACCAAACAAGAGCAGATGCCTGCTAGCATTTTGCGTAGACGGGCTTTTCTTTGGGAGAAACTCCAAATACTTTATTACCTGCGACTCGTTTGTGTTCTGACCACATGTGCTTGGCTGTACACTATATCTATAAAGTGTTTAGACTATAAAAAACACTGTTGTAATACATTGAGCCACTAAACATTGTTCTTATGACATTTTTCTACAGGAGGAAATGCAAATTACATCCAAACACTTCAGATATAGTCTGTGTTAATAAATGCAAGACTATTGATGAAATTCAGGCATAACACTGTATGACAGCGTTTCAGACGACTGTTCTAGAGCCTACAGCTAATCAATCTGTCACATTCTGGAGTGCTTTACAGGTCCAAAGAAAAATATTAATGATCTTAAATAAAACAAATACATTTATAGAGATGGTATATAAGTATATAACTTTACTCACATGGGAAATGGAGGCCACGTTAATGGTTTGTGAGCACATTTAAGAGCACACAGCATGCCATATCATCTGATATTTTGTAAGAAATAATTCCAAAAGGCAGCTGACTGTGTAAAGTCACATAAAACAACACAAAAATATGATGTATATGCCGAGTTCAGTGGCTAATCAGCCGTAATCAGCTGAGGTGACGTGACTACAACAAGTGAGACCTAGCTGTCACTCAAGTGGCCACGACCTTAATTATGCAAACTTAAAATAAAAAAATTCACCCCCTCTAAGTTGTCATGAAGGATATTAGCTATATGCACCAAAATCGTTTTTCTGTACCAGGCTGTAAACACTTTTTTTCTGCTATAAAGTAGGCCATTTTAGCAGTGAGGTCAATAGAAATTAGCTCTCTTATGGAGCCAGGACTAGTGGAATTTCGATGAATTGCAGTTTTAGTTACTTCTGTATTTGCTTCACGAGGGAGAGCAGGAGGTTGCCGCTTGTTAAAAACACATGCAAGAGCAAGTTGCCAGATTGAAGACACCAACAGGAGCAAGTCTGACTATCGAGTCTAAAGGCTGATTTAAGTCGTGTGCTAAATAAAAGCAACATCACGCGATAGAAGGAATATTCTCCATATTAAAGAGCCTCTGTTATGGGTTTTTAAAAATGACCTTCCATGTAGTGTGCAACACAGCTTCAAGTGAATTAAAACATCCAGCTGATTTTTAAATCCGAAAGTGCACCTTGTTTAAAAATATAGATTGTTTTTTAAAAATAAAAGATTCGACTCTTCAAGTCGTTTAAATGATTCGTGGTAAATTCGTATTGACGTTGGCACGAAACAATACCAAATATGAAGTGCGGGATCTGGTAAAATGTGAACGCGCTCTCCAAAACTTAGAAGGTGCAGGACTGATCATGACTGAAGATGAGTGAATGTTCTGGTGATTAATGCAATAATCTACCCTGCAACGGGGGATTCATCGACTGTTTGTTAAAGGAAGGATAACCGTACGTTCACACTGAAAGCGGCGAGAGCGTCAAAGTAGCTGCAAGTCATTCATTTTCAATGAGAGCCGGCGGCGATAAGCGGCGAGGAGCAGCGCAAACAATTCGGTTCAATTCTGAACAAGCTAATTAAAGTCTTACTAGGTTTACTTGATACACCCTTGGAGCTAAACCCTGCAGGGCACCGGACCTCCAGGAATGAGATTGGTGACCCCTGCTGTAGACCAATTACAATAGACTGGGTCATCGGACCAATCAGCGCAGATAAGCATCGCGCTAAGGAGGGGTTTGGGAACTAATGAATCGCTGAACGATATCTATGGGAGTCGCTGGGATAATTAGGTAAAAATAAGTGCAGATTATAAGACAATGAAAGTGTTTTTTGACCTTGCATGCATATCAGCCTGTTGCTGGAGACCCCCAAAACCAAAATATGACCCTTTTATAATGAATAATAGAGACTCTTTAAAAGGAGTTTTAAAAGATATTTTAAAAACTGTTTCTATTTCTTGCAACTGAACAATATTTTCAATTTTAACAGGAGTTTTTGTTCTAATCAACACCTAAAATGTATATTTTAGCAACAGCTTCTCTTTCTTGCAGCTGAACAACAGGATAAACTGACAATGATCACCTCAGGTACACCTCATGTGCTTTATTCATTGTTTTATGCTAATAATGTGAGTTTGAATGGCATTTTACATGACATTTATTGCCGTACTACTGAAAGCAGCAGCAGATAGATCACCTCAGATCTTGAAGATAAACCATCTAAAATTGAACTTTAGAACTGTGACTCAAACCAACACATGTCAGTGATTCATCATCTACATTTAATAAAGTTAAAGTGGTTTAATATGTATTAATTAGATTATAAACCTCACCATTTAGTTGGAGTGCAGCGAGTGCACTATTCTGTTCTTCTGAATGGCTGTATTTAAATTTCTGTCGTGTTTCGTCTGGTTCAAACAGACAAATTGCTTATCACTGCAAATCTCGTCACGTAGCGAGTTATTAGGACACGGGGTTACAATATTCGTAATATTTATATTATTTGCTAATTAATAACCTCATATGGAACTCTGAATCTGCATCTCATTTCAGAGTCTGTTACTGTCCACTGGAGGTCGCATTTGCGTTTAAGTCGCACACTTTGAGAGCCTTCCTGACTGAAAGAATGAAATATGCTGTTTTCCACCAGGCAACCCGGGGTGCTGAAATATAATTGGCTAAAGTGGCATTGGACATGTTAACTGACCTAAACAAAGACAGACGTTCTGGCACGTAACGGACATTTTCAAGGCAGAATATCTAACTTTAGCATTGTTTTTCAGATAATCAAGAATGTTCACTTAGCATGTTTCTTAAAGAGCCCCTATTATGGGTTTTTGAAAATGACCTTCAGTGTGCAACACAGCTCTAAGTGAATGAAAACATCCCGCTGAGGTTTAAATCTTAAAGTGCTTAAAGTGTTTAAAACTATTGATTCTTTAGCGAAATATTTGACTCAGAGTCGAATAAACAAATCGAGTTGGGTTCGGATCATTTGCTTGATCGCATCGACGTCGATACAGTACATCACCAAATATGTATTTCCAGTTCCGGTAAAATGTGCACGCACTTTCACTTCAGACTCTAGCGGAGGTACGGGGATCACAGGACTGATCATGACACGAAGATGACGATCACTGACAGGTGGAGATTCTGCAGGGAATAAAGGGTTAAAGTTCATTTTCACAACAACACCACAGTATAGCCAACCTAGAGCTGTGTTTGTTCCTGTCATTTTTCTGTTTATTGATACAATAACCTACTCTGCAGTGCAGGATTCATCAGCCGTTTGCTATTGAAGGAGCAGCAGAGACTATTATGTATGGGACTTTGTCAGTAACTGTTACAGCTCATATGGACCAGTTTCTTCTTCCTCCAGATTATCACATGTAAGTATGATTTAAAAGTGTTGCAAAATATGTGTTTAATTGTGTGTTATAAGTTGTAATGGGCCCGTGCAGCTTGTAATCATGTATCAATTATAGATCAGTGCTTGTACTGTATCTCTCAGGTTAAACCTGTATGGGTCTGTTCTCATATCGCGTCCAAAACCAAGTTAAAAACGAGACGCATGCTTCTTCCTTTACAGATTTAAATGTGTTTCTGAACTGGTGATCCTCTGCTGTTTGCCTTTGCTATGGTCACCATCAGCTCTTCCTCACTCGCGTGGTGTGGTCAATTTTCTAAATAGTTCAACTTTTGCCAAAGTGTGGATTAATACTGAATGTGTGTCGTTGTTATTACTTGGGGTTAGTATTAAGATTAGAGTACGTGCTGGTGTTTAACTGCATTGCTTCATTGCATTCGAGCATTGGGCTCTCACATACTTTCTGCTACTTCATACTGTAGACGTGATGGGTGTTTCTCGACCAATCGCAAAAGACTGGGCCATCGGACCAATCAGCGCAGATTAGCTTCACACTAAAGAGGGGTTTGGGAACAAATGAATCGCTATACGAATCATATGGGAGTCGCTGGGATAATTAGGTAAAAATAAATGCATCAGCATATTGTTGGAGACCCCCAAAACCAAAATATAACCATTTATGATGCAAAATAGGGGCTCTCTAAATATCTGCAAACATATTATGGTATTTTTATGCTTTAGTAGAGTCTAAACTTACATACAGCACGTTTAACCTGATATATACAGTCATTTTCATTGATGCAAGTCGTGATCACTAGAAAAGTTGATGATTTAATTATAAAAAATTTAAGGCAGCGACAATTTTCTTACAGCTCCTTTCTGTAAATGCAAAATGGGATAATAGAAATACAAACTCTTTAATAGTGTTTAGGTAACAATTAACATCATTTACTACTTGCTTATTACCAGTCTATTATTACGTTAGTAGCTGTTTTTAGCACTTATAAAGTATGATCTTATTAACATCTCTAATCATATCCAATACCTAAACTAGCACATATCAATAAGCATATTAGTAGTTTATTGAGCTAAAAGTCTTAGTTAGTGGTTTGTTAATGGCATGAAATGTACTTAAAAAAAGTGTGAGCAGTATTAGTTTTCTTTTTAGGAGGATAAATGAGGTTTAAATCCACAAGGTGGTGCCACAAGAACACATCTGAATATAATCTCAGCTAAATCCCTCTGATATAAATTCATGGACATCTCAATTCAGTCTGCCTTGCTTGTTTTTTTGCCATGGAGGATTTTAGGAAACATTTAATAAAGTGTTTATTTTTAAGTGTTTATGCACCCACATTTCTAAATTACACATGCAAGATGTAAAATTGGTTGTTTAATTCGTCTTACACACTCATATTAAATGAAAGGGGAAGAAAACCCTATTTGTAACTTGTGTCAGACTATTCTGCCTATAAAGAATATTTAAATATAATGTATTTATTTTAAACAATAATAGAGAACGTTTTATTCAGAATATAGTTTAAGGCAGTGTTTCCCAACCATGTTCCTGGAGGCACACCAACAGTTCATGTTTTGGATCTCTCCCTCATCTGACCCATTAACTTCAGGTTTTGGTGTCTCTTCTAATGTTCTGATAAGTTGATTCAGGTGTGTTTGATTAGGGAGAGGATGAAAATGTGTACTGTTGGCGTGCCTTCAGGAACAGGGTTGGGAGACTCCAAAACCTGAAGTTAATGGGTCAGATGAGGGAGACATCCTAAACATGAACTGTTGGTGTGCCTCCAGGAACAGGGTTGGGAAACACTGGTTTAAGGGAAGTGTTTAAAAAGGTGTCTTCTAGAGTTGTTAAAATGTGGGTCTTCACAGTCTTGTGATAGTGTTTATTCATTTTACTTCATGTTACTATGACATGTATTTTTGTCAAAATCCATCCGTTCATTCATTTTCCTTCAGCTTAGTCCCTTTATTCATCAGGGGTCGCCACAGTGGAATGAACCACTAACTTATCCTGCATATGTTTTACACAGCAGGTGTCCTTCCAGCTGCAACCCAGTACTGGGAAACACCCATACACACTCATTCACTCTCTCACACACACGTTTGTTTTTGGTGAAAAGTGGGTACATTACAAAGGTTTCCATTCATTTTAATGCAGCACAAACCATATATTGTATTGCCCTCACCTTACCCTACCCCTAAACCCAACCATCACAGGAGATAGTGTGCAGCTTTGCTCTCTGATTAAACTCATCCTGTGGGATTTATAAGCATTTTGAGAAATGAGGACGTCACCAATGTCCTCATATTTCACCTCCTTTTTGTAATACCTGTGTCATACCTATGTCATTATACAGATTTGTGTCCTGTTATGTCACGAAAACACGTACACACACACACACACACACACACTCAGGGCTGTGCACAGACCTGTTGAGGGGCAGTGGCCCAAACCAAAAAAAGGGGCACTAAGTGGGTGGGTTCTTGCTAATACAATTTTTCTAGTTGTTGTTATAAAAATACAATTAAAAGAGAAGCCAGTACACTCTGTAATAATTTCACCCCCCTGTGCACGGCCCTGCACACACTCAAACACTACAGCCAATGTAGTTTATCCAATTCCAGGGGTGTAGCAACCAGGGGGATAAGTCCCCCTCACTTTTATAGACAGACCATTTAGAAACAGGTGATTAATAATTATATGAACGTATGATACAGCTGTCCCCCCACTTTTAAAGAGTCCGCTACAACCCTGTCCAATTCCCTTAATAGAAAGGCAACAGCAACTCAATTAGCCATCCCTGAATGTCCATCTCTTTATGACCACAGTGTACCCATCTTCTGATGGCCAATTCCAACAGGATAACGCACCATGTCAAAGCGCGAATCCTCAGACTGGTTTCTTGAACATGACAATGATTACGTTTACATGGACATCAGTAATCGAATTATTTGCTTTAATCTAATTTAGACAATAACAAGACTGTGTTTACATGAGTTGCTTTTTGAATGTTCCTTTCATGATCCCGTTTTACATGTTATAGCACATAATTCGATTAATGTCATCGCGTCACCACACTATCCGCGTTTCCTCCGGAGTTTCATGTAATTTCGGGTGTTTCATTTTTAATTTGCCAACTTTAATAGCAGTTTGGCACTTTCACTTTCATTCACGAACATTTCATGCATGCCCTCCGTGACAAACGAGAGATTGGATGCAAATATGAACTGCTAGAAGACTTATGTTTTAATGGAAGTTTATACTGCATGCTGAATGGAAGAAAAAAAAAAGCCTCCGCAGTTCATGTTGCAGGTGTCTGTGGTCTGCACTGACTGGGTAGGTGCAAATAGTGTCAAACAGCCGCGCGCGTGTTCGTGTGTGTTCGTGTGTGTTCGTGTGTGTTCGTGTGTGTGTGTGTGTGTGTGTGTGTGTGTGTGTGTGTGTGTGTGTAGACTATCCTGTCGCAAGATGTGGCGAAAAAGTCCTACATGACGGTAATAATTCGATTAAGGTGTCTACATGTCTGTACAACACTTCAATACTGCACATCAATGTACGGTCCATGTAAACGTAGTCGTTGAGTTTACTGTACTCAAATGGCCTCCACAGTCACCAGAGCTCAATCTAATAAAGCACCTTTAGGATGTGGTGTAGCAGGAGATTGGCATCATGGATGTGCAGCCGACAAATCTGCAGCAACTGCGTGATGCTATCATGTCAATATGGAGCAAAATCTCTGAGGAATATTTCCAGTCTCTTGTTGAATCTTCGCCATGAAGGATTAAGGCTGTTCTGAAGGCAAAAGGGGGGCCAACCAAGTACTAGTGAGGTGTACCTAATAAAGTGGCCGGTAAGTGTACATTTAAAAACTCCATTTACCCCATTCATACTTAAAATCCAGTATTCAAAAATCTAATGGCATTTGACACAAAACACATTTGATTTTATATCTAGCAAAGCATGATAACCTGTGTTAAACTGAGTGTGATTAAAACAAACGAAGCTCACTGTGATTTTTGTAGCCGTGCAGCTCAAATGCAGTGTTGAGCTGGTGGAGTAAATGCTGCCGTGGTTTGCTGTGTTCTGCTTTGTCCGTCCTGCTCCAGGTTTTTCATCTCGCAGTCCAGTGTTTGGGCCTGCCGGTTACTGACGTGGCAGAGTTCAGGATCATGCTAAGTGTTAGCAGATGTGTCACGCTAGTTAGCATCCTTTCTTTTTCTTTGAATTACGACAAGGGTATTATTGCACCTGAGCACAGTTCATGCAAAGGCCTGTCTGTGGAAAAGCACACAGCAAACAGCCAAGAGGAACCAGAAGCCAAAAATAACTTATCAAAGAAACAAACAGCACATTTAACCTACCTAACATTTGTGTTTGATATAGAATCGGTTTTACTTTTGATTAGAACAGTTTGTGCTCCAATGATATTTACAATACACATACAACGACGATAACAAATCCCCAAGTACAGCTGTAAGCTGAACGTGAAAGGAGAACAGAAACAAAATGAATCAAGTTTTCATTTTCTGGGATCAATTTTCCTGATGAATCATCTATTGAACTGCATCCCAATCATCACAAATACTGCAGACGACCTTCTGGAACCCGCGTGGACACAAGATTCTAACAGAAATCAGTCAAGTTTGGTGAAGGAAAAATGATGGTTTGGGGTTACATTCAGTATGGGGTGTGCGAGAGATCTGCAGAGTGGATGATCAACATCAACAGCCTGAGGTATCAAGACATTTGTGCTGCCCATTACATTACAAACCACGGGAGAGGGCAAATTCTTCAGCAGGATAGCGCTCCTTCTCATACTTCAGCCTCCACATTAAAGCTCCTGAAAGCAAAGAAGGTCAAGGTGCTCCAGGATTGGCCTGCCCAGTCACCAGAGATGAACAATATTGAGCATGTCTGGGGTAAGATGGAGGAGGCATTGAAGATGAATCCAGAGAATCTTGATGAACTCTGGGAGTCCTGCAAGAACGCTTTCTTTGCCATTCCAGATGACTTTATTAATCAGTGATTTGAGTCATTGCAGAGATGTATGGATGCAGTCCTCCAAGCTCATGATGGAGTCAGACACAATATTCATTCTGTTTCCACTGCAGCATGACCACATATTCTATACTGGACATTATTTCTGTTCAGTGACAAGACTTTAGTCTAAGCAAAGTCAGACCTTACTGTCCTAATGAAATCATTAATAATCAAGGCATGATCATATTTTATTTTGGTAAAATAAGCTAATCTGAAGGCCTTTGCCTTTCATAAAAGACACTTCTGATACCAAATGATCAACTAGAAGTCAAGATATTATTTGTTGTCAGAATTATTCACCCCCCTGTTTATTTTTTCCCCAATTTTTGTTTAACGGAGAGATTTTTTTTCCAGCACATTTCTAAACATAATAGTTTAATAATTCATTTCTAATATATCTTTATCATGATGACAGTAAATAATATTAGACTAGATATTTTTCAAGACACTTCTATACAGCTTAAAGTGACATTTAAAGGCTTAACTAGGTTAATTAGGTTAACTAGGCAGGTTAGGGTAATTAGGCAAGTTATTTTATAATGATGGTTTGTTCTGTAGACTATTGAAAAAAACTGCTTAAAGGGGCTAATAACGGTGTTTATTAAAAAATTAAAAACTGCTTTTATTTCAGCTGAAATAAAACAAATAAAACTTTCTCCAGAAGAAAAAATATTACCAGACATACTGTGAAAATTTCCTTGCTCTGTTAAACATCATTTGGGAAATATTTAAGGCGGGCTAATAATTCTGACTTTGACTGTAAATATAATATTAAATCTTTTTAAATTAAATATTACATAGATTAAATTGTAATCTTATGATATATCTTTACATTTAATTTGTTTTTTATTTTATTTTTAGACATAATTTTTTTATTATTATCATAAATGTTTTATATATAAATACATATAAATATACAGTTGAAGTCAAAATTATTAGCCCCCCTTAGAATTTTTTTTCTTTTTTAAATATTTCCCAAATGATGTTGAACAGAGCAAGGACATTTTCACAGTATGTCTGATAATATTTTTTCTTCTGGAGAAAGTCTTATTTGTTTTGTTTCAGCTAGAATAAAAGCAGTTTTTAATTTTTTAAAACCATTTAGGTTCAATATTATTAGCTCCTTTAAGCTATAGATATTTTTCAATAGTCCTACAGAACAAACCATCGTTATACAATAACTTGCCTAATTACCCTAACCTGCCTAGTTAACCTAATTAACCTAGTTAAGCCTTTAAATGTCACTTTAAGCTGTATAGAAATGTCTTGAAAAATATCTAGTCTAATATTATTTACTGTCATCATGACAAAGATAAAGTAAATCAGTGATTAGAAATGAGTTATTAAAACTATTATAATTAGAAATGTGTTGAGAAAATCTGCTCTCCGTTAAACAGAAATTGGGGGAAAAAATAAACAGGGGGGCGAATAATTCAGACTTCAACTGTGCATGTGATCCTCTGGCTACATAATTCACAATCTTCAGAAATGTATATAGGGCTACGTTTTCAGCATGAGCCTATGTTGGAAACACATAAAATAGTACATACTTTTAAAACATTGTATGTGAACTGGGACACAGCATTTGTTTCACCATGTGTTGAAGTCGAAGTAAAACTACAGAAACCCTTAAAAACTGTCCACCACTGAAATAAATAGCATCACCTACCCGAAACAACCTCTAGCCGCAATATTGTGATATTGTAATGAGCAGATCTCAGGGGTCGCGGGTGGCATTTGTGAGTGCTGCTAATAAATGTTAGTCTTGTTTTTCATTATCAGCGTGAGGATGCCGCCGGTGTCTGTAGTCTCACCTGAACTTTCAGAGATTATCTGTTGTCAGGGTGAGCCAGACAGACCTGCTCTCCACGGCAACCATGGAATGAGAAGTGAAATACAAGGGTTTATGTCGCCTTGACGACCACAAACAACAGCTGAGGCTTTAAGGGGCTTCCAGCGGCGCGACGTCTTTCCTCACAGCGCTCAAATGTCTGGTCTGGCTTCACCTTTCCTTCATTATGACAGATGAGAGGCCTAGGGATGATGGCTTCAGATTCACCTGCAATCAATCTAGCAATTCAGCTTCTTTTATTTGTCATAATTTTTCTGTTTGCCTTTCCTGAGGTGCAATAAAATCCATCAATTCATAACATATCCTGTGTCTCATTATTTATTTTAAGTTGTTTATGCTTTTGAAATGTGTTGTTCATTCATTGATTCATTTTCCTTCGGCTTAGTCCCTTAGTTATCAGAGGTCGCCACAGCGGAAGGAACCACCAACAGTGCATGCCCTTAAAGCTGCAACCCAGTACTGGGAAACACCCACACATTCACACTTTTACACTATGGCTAGTTTAGTTCATCCAATTTGAGAAACCAGAGCACCCGGAGGAAACCCACGCTAACACAGGGAGAACATGCAAACCCCACACAGAAATGCCAACTGACCCAGCTGGGACTCAAACCAGCGACCTTCTAACCTCTGAGCCACTGTGCTGCTCTTGTCATGACTAATTGATCATATATTTTTTACAACGACTTTATAAAAACAATTCAACATTAAAAATTAATTGATCAGAGGTCAAAGTCCAGGATCTAATATGAAAGTGTAAAATTGTATTTAATTTTTGTTTACATTTTATATTTGTCTGAATCAATTATTTTAAGCCAGTTTATTGTTCATTAGGTACTTAAAATATGTAATTCTTGTTTTGTTTCCTTCAATGAGATAAACACTGATCCTCCAGGGCATCATCAAAAACAGAGGTGCCCAAACTAGGCCCTGCGGACCAAAGTTGGCCTATGGTAACCTTTGATTTGGCCAACCATCCCATCTGAGAAGAGCAGGAGAATACATGTATTGTCATTTCAAATTTAATGTAACCTTTTAATTGTTTGTTTTATTGTTAAGCTTCAAAAAAAGCTAACTGAAATTAAATGTTTCAATTTAAATGCTGTAGTTTAGTTTAAAATGTACAGTGCATCCGGAAAGTATTCATAGTGCTTCGCTTTTTCCACAACAACTCGGTGAATGTCCTTGAGTGGCCCAGCCAGAGCCCAGAACTAAATCCTATTGAACTTCTCTGGAAGAGATCTGAAAATGGCTGTACACAGTCACTTCCCATCCAACCTGATAGAGCTTGAGAGGTACTGTAAAGTCCCAAAGACAGGTGTGCCAAGCCTGTGGCATCATATTCAAAAAGACTTGAGGCTGTAATAGACCCTTTTCACAATGACGTCGCTTCACTTCCCCCTATCGGCAATGCAGTGTATTATTAGCTCCGGTTTACCTTTAAATAAATGGGAGACTTCTCTGGAAAATTTACTATTAAAAATATTAAAATTGTCCGATCTGATTTGACTATTATTGGTATTGAGCATGTGTCCCAATGTTTCCCTTTCAATACTGAAATGCTTTCTGAGTTTGAAAATGATTGTTTAAGTTATTAAGAATATGAATAAGCTATTGTTTATCAAGGAAAGCAACCTTTTCACTTATTAATTAAGTTTATTTCCTCAATAATGGATTTGTTTTTAACTTTAATGCTGCTCTGAATATAAATTTATATGATCTGTTATATGTAAATGTTCCAGCATGAGTACAATTCTTTACTAAATCTTATATTACACTCTCAGAAATAAAAGTACGCGAGCTGTCACTGAGGTGGTACCTTTTCAAAAAGTACACATTTGTACTTGAAGGGTCCATATTAGCACCTTAAACGTATATATTAGTACCTAAAAATTTTAGGGGGAACACTTTTGTACTTTTTAGGTACTAATATGTACCCTTGAGGTATTAATATGGACCTTTAAGGTACAAATTTGTACCTTTCGAAAAGGTACCACCCCAGTGACAGATCACGTACCTTTATTTCTGAGAGTGTACCTGGTATGTCTATAAATGCAACCAGTTTCACCACTTATTATTTACTGATCTATTAATGTGTTGTTCAGTTTATCCATTTGAATTAATTCATTAATTATGTCCTACCGCCACCCTTTGGGTGGATTTAATTATACTACCTTTTAATTAATAATGTTACAAATAACGTCATAATCTAATAATACTGAATTAAAATGTTGCTTCTTGGTGTTCTTTAATATAATGATTTTGTTTGATTATGAAGAGTCACATACAACATTGTTATTCTATTTCATTTAATCTGAATATTTATCAGACATAAATGTTTTGTGTTCATGAATAAAATACATATATAGAAAAAAATGGCAGACAACTGAGCATTGAATGTGAATAATATGAATGTGCACTGCATTAAATTACATTTCCCCCGCCATGTCTTTATAATATGAGCATTCATATTACCCCAGTATATTTAATGGAGCTTCTGCGCTAACCTCCCGATTCTGACAGGCTCGTGCGAGTAAACAACTTCTTATCTCGTTTTATGCTTGAGCAACTGAATGAATGCCAAAGTCTGTTTAATTGATTGTATTTTAATTATATTACAGCATCGATGCTGTAAAAGGAATATAAATATAAAATGGGGGGAAAAAAAAATCACAATAACAGGTCACCGGAAGTTTATCAGTATGGGAACAACACTAGCATACTAGCACATTCAGCATATACCCTGTTCAAAGCAATGTATTACTTATTTTTTCAATATTATTGAATAAATTAGGAAATTAACCATGGCAACTTTAATGTAAAATAGTTTGGTAAATTTATCTTCGGCCCACGCCTCTCAATGACATTTGGTTTTTGGCCTTCATACTTGGAAAGTTTGGGCACCCCTGAGCTAAACACTGAGAAAAGGTGCGTTCGACATGAAGCACGGCTGCAGCCGGTGATCAACGAGATTAGCCGAGCGCAGGCGGGGGCGGAGTTGAAAACGGAGCCGTCAAGCCGGACAGAACGCCATACAAAGTTGCGGCAGTCATGACCGATCACACTGCGTCATCATCATTTTTTTATCTATAACAACAACTGATTTACCGTTCAAATAAAACAGAATACAGTCCCTACAAACTATAGTTCATTTTTAAACAATAAGGGAATTATGAATAATTATGAATTATGAATAAGGGGAAACGAGAGGTTAATATTAACATACAAACGAATAGACCTATTAAATACAAAGCAATAAGCACACATTTTAGGAGTTTAAACATCACTCTTTAGGCTAATACTTCTTGTTTGTTTATGCTAAAAGGGCTTTACATTTATAGATATAAAACTTTCCAATATATATTAGTGTAAAACCCCAAACAAGGTGTTTTAAGTCTTAAACAATGATTAAGATTATTTTGGATGATGAAAGCATTTTGAAAAAAGCACTTTAATCCAAAAAGATTGAACAAAAGGACATTCCTAAAATAAATGATCTACACTTTCAGTATAAGTCTTCCAGAAAGAGCAGGATATATCAATGTCACTTTTAAAACTTGTATATTTTATAATCATATAAATCATTTTATAATTATTTAATAAAATAGCTCTTTAACTTAATTTGTTAAGAAAGCTTTATGGTGGCAGCATCAATGATTATAATTATTTTATTTCAAGTCTGTAAGATTATTTGAGTTAATATTTAGGTTATTCACTAACATATATTATTTAAATCGTTCATGGAGCTGAATGTAGTAAATAGTCTGTATAAAAAAGGTCGAAAATAAACCTGTGCAAACAGTCTAGCCTTTATAATCAGACAATTTAACAAAAAAATATTACTGCAGTAAAATAATTGTAGTCTTTTAATAAGCATGATGTGTACAAGATAGAGAGGGTATGAAAAGTTAATTGTTTGTTTAAAAACTTTTGAATCGGAAGTTGTCCAATAATAAACCCGAAACACACGTGGTTGTTGTAATGCGGCGAACTCGGCCAATTGTGTAACATTGGTGTCGTCATAGCAGTTCCAGCAGTCGCTCTTCAGATGCTGCATCGGCTAAATCAAACGTCTGATCTCGGAGCACTGTGCCGTACTTTGATGCCACATGTGACAGTCACGTAGCGTCGGCGCAGAGTCAATCCGGACAACATTTCTAACCAGCATGCACCGCTTTAAAACAGATTTCGATCGATCTGCGCAGCTGCATAAAGTCGAACGTATATAATTTGAATAATGAAGTTTTTGTTATTAATCTATTTTTTTTTGTTAATTAAGTTTCATATACATAAGTGTAAATTTTCCAACAAAAAAATTGTTTCACTGTGTTTTATAAGGAGCTGAAAAATTACTTCTGCACCATTCAGCATAGTGCTAATCAAAAGGCCGTCAAAACTGTCCAACTGTGTTCTAGTTTCAAAACTTTTGATTAATGTAAAGGTCATGCTTGTTTGTATTTGTAAGAATTTTGGATAATTATTTATACTCTTGTTTTATGTCTGTTTTATTTATTTATTTTTTGTATTATTGTTATTATTTACCTTCTATTACCCTGGTATTGTTTTGTTTACTACTTTGTCATGTATCTGTTGTTTAAAGCATAATAAAAAATAAATAAAAAAAAGTCGAACGTACCTATTGGTTCACTAATATCTGTCAATCACTTTTCAGCTCAACCAATAGCGAGAGTTCGGGGCGTGGCCACTATGCAGATCAGCGTCAGGTGCGTTACAAGGGAAAACACAGTCAGATTTAATTAGAGATGTGCAAGATTTACCGAAATACACAGAGGCAGACACACAAGCAAAGATAAACTCTGTCAGAAACTTTACAAGATTGAGAATTTGATGGAAATCACTTGCAAATGGTCTTCTCCTGACCTGAGGTAAACAAAACTTATGATTTTGCCATTCGTTAACACTTTAATGGAAAGCTACATATAGAAAATGATTCAAAAGCATAAAAATGAAAAGAAGATGAGTGTGGTGAGTGTAAATGTTGCTTTAAAATGCACTGTGTTTTGTTTATCTTCAAAGTAGAAGTGCAAAAAAACTAGATACTTAACCTTTAAAAGTACTATATGCAACATATTGCTTCTTTTAATGCCTGTGACTGAACAACATTTAACAAAAACCTACAAAAACTAGACCTTTCATGGCTTCCTAGGTTGTTAATGATGCATACAAAATGGACTCTGGATGTTTTAGTGGGAAAAATAAATAAAAGTGAATGAAATCAACATTAAGGCTAGCTGTACTTTCCACATCACCTCAGCTCTTTCTGATTTCGACTGTAATGTGATTATGAACACATTTGTAAAGCTGCTTTGGAATGATAATTATTGTTAAAAGCACGATACAAATAAACTTGAATTAAATTGCTCAAGAAAGTATTTCTGTCAGTCTGCGACACATGAAGCAAATGCTGTAGCGCTAACAAAAGTTTGTAAATACTGTAGCCGAATACAGTATAATACAGTTTACTACAGTATGGTTTAAACTAGGCTTCTATGCTGTAAAATACCATCCATAAATTAACAGTTGTCTATGGTGGCTGAGAGAGCTTAACGTTCTGCAATTTAAGAAAACGCATGTACTTACAGAAAGCTGCAATAAATTAAGAAAAGATCTTCATCTGTTTCACAGCATACGTGCTGCATTTTCTCACAACGCGAACAATTTACAAAAATGCCTGCAAATTCTTACAACACTTAACCCAAACAGCACAGGAGGTCAGTAAGGATTTTTTTAAGTAAATTTGCTCTTGACTAAAGTGAAATAACAAATTCCAAGTCAGTGGAAATGTGTGTTTTAATTAAGCAAGTTATGCCAGATGTACTAATGTGTTACTAATAAGATTTAAATTATTTTAAAAATGCAGTGTTACTTTTGCTAAAACATAAACTTGTCAATACTTGATTAATTTGAATAAATAATTTTAATTTAAGATAATTAATTAACTTTTAATTTACATTTACATTTAGTCATTTAGCAGACGTTTTTATCCAAAGCGACTTACAAATGAGGACAAGGAAGCAATTTACACAACTATAAGAGCAGCAGTGAATAAGTGCTGTAGGCAAGTTTCAGGTGTGTAAAGTATAAGAAGCAAAGCATTAGTAAAAAATTATTATTATTATTATTTTTGAGAGAGTCCAGTTAGTGGTATAGCCAGAGAGGCAGTTACAGATTAGGAAGGAAAGTGGAGACTAAATAGTTGAGTTTTTAGTTGTTTCTTGAAGACAGCAAGTGATTCTGCTGTTCTGATGTAGTTAGGGAGTTCATTCCACCAACTGGGCAGATTGAATGCGAGAGTTCGGGAAAGTGATTTCTTCCCTCTTAGGGATGGAACCACGAGGCTACGTTCATTCACAGAACGCAAGTTTCTGGAGGGCACATAAATCTGCAGAAGTGAGAGCAGATAAGAAGGAGCAAGGCCAGAGGTCGCTTTGTAAGCAAACATCAGAGCTTTGAACTTGATGCGAGCAGCAACTGGCAGCCAGTGCAAACGGGTGAGTAGCGGAGTGACATGTGCTCTTTTGGGTTCTGAAGCAGCTGAAGAGGTTTGATAGAATTAGCTGGAAGCCCGGCTAGTAGAGAGTTGCAATAATCCAGTTTGGAGAGAACAAGAGCTTGAACAATGAGTTGAGCTGTATGTTCAGATAGGAAGGGTCGGACCTTTCTGATGTTGTAGAGTGCGAATCTGCAAGATCGAGCAGTTCTAGAAATGTGCTCAGAGAAGTTTAGTTGGTCATCAATCGTTACTCCAAGGCTTTTTACCATTTTGGATGCAGTAATGGTTGCCCCATCTATCTGGATTGAAAAGTTATGGTGTAGAGTCGGGTTGGCAGAAACTTCAAGCATTTCCGTTAATTAAGGAGTGTTAGGTTAAACATAAAGAACATTTTACATGATATTGACAAGTTAATTCTATTCTGTTCTTGAAATTTGTAAGTGCAAATTGTTACAAGGATGATTTTAAAGTAAATGTTAAGTGTTTTTTTTAAAGTGTACTTTTGTGTACATATTATTTATTGTGAAATTTATTGGTTTAAACCACTAAAATGTCACTAAAAAAAGTTTTTTTTAAACTGCTGAGTTGATTTTCCAGCATCAAAATTTGACAGAGCAGAGAAAAACCTCTTAATGCAATACATAACAATAAATAAATAAATGAATAATTATAAAAAAAATATTGAACAGTGATAAATGGTTTCTTTTCAATAGTTCAAGCAATGCCCAATTGAATTTAATGTAAATTGCTAAAATGTTGTTTTGGTGGAGAAATTCTTTCTGAATTCAACACACAGTCATTAGTGCTTCCTGAATCTGTTTTATTCTTTTGTTTCTAGTCACCGTTCTCAACATGGTTTGGATCGACAAACAGTAAGTGGAAGTTTTCTTTCATTTATTGCTGAACTATCCCATCCACACTAGTTATTGACCCTCGTGCAGTAGTACATGTTGTGCTCTCATCGACTGATCTTTGGAGGAAAGACTGGTTATGGCTTCATGCTACATATTAACATCAAGGTGTCCGTCGTCCACCCACCCAAAACCATGCCTATGATATTGATCAGCAGATTTGGCAGCAAATAGCACGCAAATGGAGTTTGTTGGAGGATCTCATGTTGTTTCTATGGTTACCTAACGAGGGTTCTTTTAGGACATTGCTCTGGAATTTGATTGGGTGACTTCTTTGTGTAACCAAACCAAAGAAAGTGCTTAACTGTGGTGTTTAGTGAGTATGCTTCAGCTATAAGCATTTAATTCAGTTTATATCAGTGTCTACGGTCTGCTTAACTTTTTGAGCACAGACAAGAAAATGGCATCTTCACCTTAAATGATTTGTAGTGTGCTGATTTAAGCTCGGTCTCATTTTAAAGAAGACAATTGTTCAAAACAGTTAATTCAAGAGTCACACTTAGCTAATGCTTGGGTAAGTAAAAGCGTATTTGGCATGCTGTCCCAGGAGAGAGCTCTGAGGATCCACGAGTTTAGGGTTCCCTCAGTTTAGACAGGAGTGAGAGAGGGGAGTTTGAGCTCAGGTAGGTCTCGATTAACTCCCGTGCTATTGGATGTAGGACGAAGTGGAAGGGGCGTTTTGTCGATTAAAAACGAGGACGACAAAGGTAAGGAAGGTGGACTGTTTACATGCAATTGAATGCGTCTGGTTGGTTAGTGATTGATGTGAGACCCGCCGTGGTCAATCATAGCACATGATCCTCTCAGTTTGTTTATAAAACTTCACATAACACTAAAGTTCTGTAGTTTAGTAGTGCATATTTTATTATATTAAATCAAATGTTTTTAACGTAATTTGTTTTAGCTTATCAAAGTAAATTACTGAACAAATTATATTCCAAATCTGAAGTTAACTCAAAAGAAAGAGCTTTCAGTAGGATTTTGTTTGGCCGCAGTACTAAACATACTGTTTACATTCATGACCATATAAGGACGCTGTGTATGTTTGAGGAATATGATCCACACATTTTTTTTCCATACTTTTGACAAACTAGACATCAAATTGTGGGCAGTTTGGTGGTATTTGATTAGAATTTAGCCTATATAATGCATTAATGTCCTGCCAATGTTGTTTCCGTATTTATTTATTTATTTATTTATTTATTTATTTATTTATTTATTTATTTATTCATTCATTCATTCATGTAGCAGGTGCTTCTATCTAAAGTGACTTCCAAAATGTGAACAAAAGAAGCACTTCAAATCACCAGAAATCAGCAATATATAGATGCCGTGACAAATCTAAGAAAAGAAAATGCATACCTCTACACCAGGCATGGGCAAACTTGATCCTCGAGGGCCGGTGTCCCTGCAGAGTTTTGCTCCAACACTAATCAAACACACCTGAACACCCTAATTAGTGTCTTCAAGATCACTAGAAAGCTGCAAGCAGGTGTGTTTGATTAGGGTTGGAGCAAAACTATGCAGGGACACCGGCCCTCCAGGATCGAGTTTGCCCATCCCTGCTCTACACAAATGCACACAAAGTTGAAGTACACACAGCATTACACAAAGCTTTCACATAACATGCAGAGTTTATAAGAAAGTGTCTGGTGCATATGGAGAAGAAAAGAGTGTATGATACATACAGTATTGCTCATTATTTTTATAGTTTTGCAAGGCAGATTGCACAAACCAAGGTTATTTGGGAAACTAAAGACTAAAGTGTCTGGTGCATATGGAGAGGAACAAGAGTGTGAGAACTTTGGCTAAACTTATTTTGAAGGAGTTTCTTCAATGCATCGATTTTATTTGATTACACATAGTAAAAACACAATTATTTAGAAATATTGTTCTAATGTAAAACAATAACTTTCTACCTTTATTATGCTGTAAAACGTAATTTATTCCTGCAATACAAAGCTGAATGTTCAGCATCATTACTCTAGATTTTGATAAATCATTCAGAAATCATTTTAATATGACGAATTTATTTGAGATTCAATAAAATTTGGGAATTTCATTATTATTTGGTGCCTTTATTTAATTATTTACATTTTTATTTACTTACTCAGAAACTTGATTTCAACTTTTGCATATTAATTTAGGCATATTTAGATATTTGCATTGATAAAAAACAAGACGAATACTATGTAAAAGATTAAATTTCTGCAATGCACACAGTAGCATCTTTTTACAGCGTTAAGTTGTGGAAATTGGTGAATTTTAAAAGAGTTTTTAAGAACCTGCAGAAACCCTGGCTTCTCAAAATCTAGTTCTCCATCAACGCTATAAAGAATGAGGTGATTATTTGTGCCAAAGTCTAACATGAGTAACATGTCTGCCAGATTTAATCACCACAGTCACGACAGTCTGGAGGAAATATTTTGAGTTATTGGACTATTTGGATGCAGTGCAAGAAAGATTAAACTCGGGAAAGTGTGCTTCACATAGTGAAAATGAAATGCAGATTTCAACACCATAAATTTTCATTCACAATTCTCATGCAGTATTTTTGCAAATGTAAAGGCAAATTGAACGAACCAAGAATGTTTTAGTAAACTAAAATTGAAGACTAAAACTATTAGTCCCAAAAGAGAAAAGTTAATATAAAAATAAAAGAAATGACCAAAAGTTAGCTGAAATAAAAAAAAAAAACACAGTTCTAACAACAGTCTCTGAATAACTAAATATAATAATAATTAGCAAAAATAATAATAACCACGAAGCATGAAGGCTTAGTGGTTAGCACTGTCGCCTCACAGCAAGAAAGTCACTGGTTTGAGTCCCGGCTAAAATAAAATGCATAAGAATATGAAACGCATTTGCCAAAAAAGTAAACTAGACATTAGGACAGTCACAACAATTAATATATGGACGTATTGCACAACACATGGACATGACCTCAATCATTTTTGGTGATGCAACATATCTCGCCCATATGTAAAAAACAATTCCTGCAACCTCTCTCTCTCTATTGGTGGTGTCCGTGTCAGTTTGGTTGAACAACATTATAGTATATTTTCATTTGGGTGTCTGACAGCTGATAATAGATCTCACAGCCTCTGTTAGCAGATATCACAGCCTCTGTTACTTTTGACCTATTATTTATTTAGGATATGTGCTTTTTGATTCTGATTATTCTGATTCTGATTTGATTATTAAAATGACTATAATTTTTCTTCACTCTTTGGAAGTGTGAACTTGCATTGTGATGGTATTATATTGTCTTTTTAGAGTTCTATAATGAGTGGCATAAAATGACAGTAATATCGTTTATCGCAATATATTTTGGTGCAATATATCTTCCAACAAAAAATAGTTATCATGATAGGCTTACTAGGCATGTTCAACTGCATGCATGAAGAAGGCTATCTGAATTATTGATGATTTTTACGTTTTATTTGTTTAAGTTGCGTTTCTGTGGCTTTGGGTTCAGTGATTTTTCAAAATATTATATTTTATTTATTTTTTATCCAAAGTTTTGCACAGGCTTATTCAAACTGTGCAAACATAAAACCTTACTAGTCTACACTAAGTGTGTTTCGTTAACTCTGATAACCTAGAATTACTAAAATCTGAGACTGAACTGAAATGTTCACAAACTAAACTCAAACTAAAATTAAAGGGACGGTTCACTCAAAAATGAACATTTTGTGATCATTTACTCACCCTTTACTTGCTTTTTGTTAACACAAAAGACATTTTGAAGAAATCTGAAAATTATAGACTTCCATAGTTGGAATAGTTAACCACCAAAATTGGACCGTATAAGATTGGAAAAACGTTGTCTCGATTTCTGCTGCCACATTCAGATGGTCGGGTCAGAATTTGGCATCAACAACATGAAAGCAGGGATCCATCCTGCCTCGTGTCAACGGTTCAGACTAGTGGTGGTGGTGTAATGGTGTGGGGATAATGTTCTTGGCACACTTTGGGCTCATTAGTACCAATTGAGCATTGTGTCATCGCCACACCTGAGTATTGTTGCTGACCATCTCCATCCCTTTGACCACAGTGTACCCATCTTCTGATGGCTACTTCCAGCAGGATGTCATAAAGCGTGAATCATCTCAGACTGGTTTCTTGAACATGACAATGAGTTCACTGTACTCAAATGGCCTCCACAGTCACCAGAACTCAATCCAATAGAGCATCTTTGGGATGTGGTGGAACGGGAGATTCGTATCATGGATGTGCAGCTGACAAATTTGCAGCAACAGCCTGATGCTATCATGTCAATATGGAGCAAAATATCTGAGGAATATTTCCAGTACCTTGTTGAATCTATGCCGCAAAGGATTAAGGCAGTTCTGAGGGCAAAAGGAGGTCCAACCCGATACTAGTAAGGTGTACCTAATAAAGTGGCCAGTGAGTATGTCTTTGCGCACAGTATATATTAATTAATTGATTAATTATCTTTGCATTAAATTTCAAAAACCAAATTGCTGCTTAAGCTAGGTATTTCTAATGCAGTGTTTATGAGGCAGGACAGTACTGTAAATTTGACGTTTTCACTTCTGTCTACCGTTATCAGGCTCACACTATTTATTTATTTATTATTATTATTTTTTCCTTTTTCTGAAAGTCTTGATATCCCCATTGTGGAGCTTTTTCTTTTATTATCTTAGCAAACAGAATTGTAAAAAGTGCATTTGTTGCACTCTCCCGTTCGCTGTGCTATAAGTTTACCCAACTATGACGACCACCGCTACTGAGAAACCCAATAATGTAAATATCAAAGTGAAGTGTCTTAGTGTTTGTCCAGAACATGACCCTCTCCAGTAATCTGGGTTCAGGGTCAGCGGTGTTTTCCTCCATGTTTGTCACAGCTCTGTCTGCGTGTCTGCAGTCTGTTGTCGTCTGCGTTTGGCATAAATCTGCTTTTCTTTCAGCCTGTCACTGTTATTTTTCAAGCTTTAATGTGGGACAGATGTCATTGTTTCGGGGTATTGCTCATCGCTGAAGCATTGTGCAGAGAGCTTTATTTGTTATTCAGATCTGAGATCAGCTTTTCACCCTACCGTGGAAGGGTTTGCTGTTTTCCATTGTATATTCATAAAAATTAGCATTTACATTAAAACTACTGCGATCTTTTATTTAGATGTGTAACTTTTGAAAACGCTTACTACTGCTAACAATAATAAACATAAAAATATTTAATAGCATTTTTAAAAAGGTCTTGAGACCTATATATATATATATTTTAAGCTTGGACGGTAATATGGGATACAGCGGGATATAAAAATAGCAACGGTGTCCGTTTCAATACCGTTATACCGCCATAAAAAAACAATGCACTTGTATAGGAGACAAGTATCAAATAATCAAAATTATTTATTTAATGCCTAAAAATGCGTATGCATGATTGTCATGACGGGACATTGTGGAGGAGAGAGAGAGAGGTGAGGTAAAATGGCGAGTCGCACACCATGTGACCTGGTCTCGAAAAAGAACACAACCTCTGCAGTTTGGCATTATTTCGGGTTTCGACCAAACCAGAAGGGTAAATATGAACTAGAGATCTGGATTCCTGCTGCTGTACCGCGGGACCCAACCAGATTTCTTGTGGTGCAGGAATAAATTTCCAAATAAAGCGCCGGAGCGGTCGGTAACTATGGAGAGAGATTAGACTCAATAATAATTCACGCAAAAGACACGATGTACACATGCGTAGCCAAATTCACGTACGTAAAATATTTATTTATACTTACAAAAACAATTCACATGCACAAAATAAAAATACATTTTCATAAAATACGTTTCACAAATGCAAAACACCATTTGCAAATATATAAGAGTGTACAAAAAGTTTTGAATGTTTAAAATTCACGAGTTCATCCTGAATGAGAATGTGCAAATCCTCTCTCACGTACGACTCACCCTGAATACGAGTGTGTGCATTTTTGAGACTTTCCTGCCAGAAACAGGCAACTCGTACCTCTCAGCCAATCAGATGAGAGCTGTACTCGATGTCAACCACTCTGCGCTCCTTTTGCGCAGTCTGTTCCTCTAACCAACATGTAAGCTCGCATCTTATTGGCTACAGGGCACGAGTGACTCACGTGGGAGGTGTGTGCTGACAGGAAAGTCTCAAAAATGCACACACTCGTATTCAGGGTGAGTCGTATGTGAGAGAGGATTTGCACATTCTCATTCAGGAAGAACTTGTGAATTTTAAACATTCAAAACTTTTTGTACACTCTTATATATTTGCAAATGGTGTTTTGCATTTGTGAAAAGTATTTTATGAAAATGTATTTTTATTTTGTGCATGTGAATTGTTTTTGTAAGTATAAATAAATATTTTACGTACGTGAACTTGGCTACGCATGTGTACATCGTGTCTTTTGCGTGAATTATTATTGAGTCTAATCTCTCTCCATAGGTAACTCCGGTAGAAAATGAACGGGAGCGGGCGGTCTAACAATATTGCTCCCGACCGAGCGAGCATGCGATCTTTTGCACGTTTAAAAGCATGAATGATTGGAATCTACATGAGTGAACGATGCGCACTCCGTGCTGCAGATGTTACATTACAGTACACGCTTTGTCATTTTCATGTGAAACTGAGCTTTGCAGAGCAACATGTAAACAGCTGGAAAGGGGGCGGTTTATGATGCAATAATAGTTTATCTCCAATAATGTTTTTTCATAATCGTTAAAAGTCGAAATCAAAATCGAAACCGGATTTTCGATTAATTGCACAGCCCTAGCATCTGGATGTAATTTTTAGTACAATGTAATACACTGTGCCTCAGAGTAAAGACATGACGGGCTTACACTTGTCAGATACTACATGATGACATCACTGATATGCAAATTAGTGTGTGACGTCATTTGGCAACATTTAACTACTTTTCGGGCAAGCTTAGCTACTTTTCATTAGAAATAGTTGCAGCCCTTTGTGTGTGTGTGTGTGTGTGTGAATGAGAGAGAGCGTCCCGCGCAGATCTCTAATCTGAACAAGACAAACAGGTGACCGTGAACCTAAGGTCGCATGTACGGTGTTCAGTTTCTGAATGGTTTAGGTACAAGCCAACAGTTTGGTGACAGTCTGAGCCTTACATCATTTTTTTTTTTAATATGCACGGTAATACCTGATACTGAGGTAAAATAGGGAGGAGGGTTTGACGGTATCAAAATTTGGATACTGCCCAAGCCTTTTATATATATAATATTTATTTATTTAGATGGATAGATAGATAGATAGATAGATAGATAGATAGATAGATAGATAGATAGATAGATAGATAGATAGATAGCACAAGTAAACAGTAGTCAACATTTTAAGTGGATCAAAACATTTCATGACCATTCTGGAGGTAATTAATAATAATACTGAAACAGGGCATTTTAGAATGATCAAAACATTACAATGTTTTGTTAATTTATAAGCTAATTTCGAGAGTATGACATGCTTTATTATGATTGACCACGGCTGGTCCCACATTAGCTAACATATGATTTGCCAGATGTATGATCAGACAAATCTAAACCTACATAAATAATCAGATTTCCTTAACATTATATAATAAATACATATAAATTTTACATAAGTTTAAAAAAATGTTAAATGCTGATGACCGTTAAATGCGTCGTAACAGTCTTGTGAAAAGGGTCCATGGTTATCTGAAAGTGCACCGTGTTTAAAACCATTGATTCATCTATAAAAGAGTTGACTCAGAGTGATTCAAATGAATCCTCATGAAAACGAGTCTTTTGCTGTGCCAGCATGACGTCGATATGGAACTCAAGCCCCGTCCATTTGCTGTGTGTGCAGACCCAGGAAAATTGAAACCCCCGGGCCACAAACAATGTAGCAGACCTCGGTTGAATCATGTTGCGAAGACGCTGTGCTCTGAAGTGTCAGGGAAAGTTAGTTTTTTTTTTTTGCCTACCCAAAGATGAGACTGTGAAGAGTCAGAGGTTGAAGTTTATTTTTGCAAAAATACCTCAGCATTATAGCCCCAGTCTTGTGCTGTGTTCCTGTCATTTTTCTGACGAATGCTTTAGTAATCTACCATACCTGTCAACCCTCCCGTTTTTCCCAAGATTCTCCCGTATTTTACAGTTCTATCCCGCTATCATCCCGTAAAAGTATTTTCCCGTATTTCTCCCATATTTTCAATCTTTCTCTGAAGGGGGGCAAAAAAACATTAGAGAGTCGAGCCTCCCGCAACCCATACCGCCAAACCACCAGGGGGCACCCCTTGCTCTTAAATGTGAGTTTGTTCTGTGCTTTCGCTTTTAGGCATGAAAACACTTTGAAATAAATATAAAAATGGTGGGATTCCTTTTCCTTTTCATTACAGGTGCCGTCTCCCCTTCATATGCAATCCTCAAAACAGTCATATAGCGGTGCATGACAGTCCGCTGATGCGCTCCATAGTGATCAATAGACGCTGTTTCCGGATTCTGTACACACAATATGAAGTTGAGCGAAAGTCTGGGTCTTGGGTGCATGTTTAAACGGACATATACACATAATTAATAATAATAATAATAATATCTAAAGATGTCGATCTTGGGTTTTTTTTTTACAAACACATTTAATTTTGTCCTAAATCAGCATAAAAATCAGGAAAGCAATCGAAAGCTTGATTCAATTTCATATTTATATTTAATAGCTTTTAATTTTAAAAAGCTGAACTGTTTGCTAATGTATTTGCTGCAAATACGAAATGTATACTATTTATGTATAATAGTATAATGTATATTATACTATTTAATTTTTATTTTGTAAATAATAATAATAAAACATATTACTGACCATTTAACTGTTTATTTACAATGAAACTAATTAACATATTTAGTAATTTGGGGATTTCGTTTTTTTCTTATGGGGGGTATCCCTTATTTTGACATCCCAATGTTGACCGGTATGATCTACACGCTTACAACGGGGGAGGATCAGAAAAGACTATTGATGTATGGGACTTTGTCAGAGCTTGACAGGAACTTTACAGTACACAGTTCATGGATCAGTTCCTTCCTCTATTTCACAAGTGCAAGTAACTTAAGTGCGATTAAAATGGTTGCCTCCTCATTTTCTCTAGCTTGCAAATGATGTATTTAATTGTTTTGTGACTTGTAACCACTTGTACTGTATATGGTTAACTCTTTATATTCTCATAAATCTAAAACCATGTTAAAAACGCGACGTGTGCTGCTTTGTTAGATCATTTAAATGCGTTTGTGAGCTCGTGATCCTCTGCCGTTTGTTATAGTTATGGCCACCGTCAGCTGTTCCTACACACGTGCAGTGGTCAAGGTTCAAAATAGTTCAGCTTTGGCCACTGTGTGGATTAATACTGAATGCGTGTCGTTGTATTTGCGTAAGGTTACAAATAGAGCAATATGCTGGTGTTTAAACTGCATTGCTTTAATGCACTCCTGCATTGGGTCACACATACACTCTGCACTCTACGTTACCTCAAATTTGTTGATAGCTATTTCTCCCTGTCTCGCGCTGAACGCAGTCAATCAATCACAACAGACTGGGTCATCAGTTCAATCAGCGCAGATTAGCATCGCGCTAAGGAGGGGTTTGGGAACGAATGAATTGCCAAATGTGTCACATGGAGGTAGTAGAGATATTTAGGTAAAAATAAATGCAGATTATAAGACAATGAAAGTGTGTTTTTGACCTTGCATGCATATCAGCCTGTTGTTGGAGACCCCCAAACCCATAAAATGACTTTATTTATTATTTTAATGCATAATAGGGGCTTTTTAAAGCCTGGAAAGCTAATGTAGTCAGGACTTTGAGAAAATGCCTTTGTTCCTTTCATCCCCGTCCTCCCCCATGTTAAAAAATAAACACTGTAAACTTTGATTTCACACAAACTTTTTAAAATAGCGTAAGGTGTAGCTATATGATTGAGAGCAGTATAGCTACATGTAAACACCCCACCTGTAGATGCCAACAACAGCCTAGCAGTGGACAAAAGGTCACGCGCTGCTTTACATGATGAAAGAGACAGTTGAAAATGTCTGTTGCGTAACGTTGCAGTCTTTGAACTGATTCCTGAGTGCATTTTTTTTCCTGAAGAACGGCATCAAAATCTAACTCGAGGTCGCTTAAGGGGGTTTGTTCAATTAAGCTGAGCGACAGTGTCAGTCCTGTGGAGCTTGAACTCGTGTTCGGCTGTTCTGAAAACTGACAAGATTGGAGCTGCTGTACAAAATGTCAGTGCACATTGTAATCACATCTTCACACATCCATGTCTGTCATTATATCGCTGGAAAATAGGGAGTCGTAACAAAGACTCAATTCCTCACTTCATTCAAATATAAACAAAAGGGCAATTCCAGCATTATGGATGTGACATTTGCAGTTAAAACATAAATGCACAGAGAAAGTATATGTTAACATATTATTGAAACATCTGTTTATATTTTCCAAAACAACTAAGTACAGTGATAATAGATACATCTGTAAACAGTTTTACTATCATTTAAATGAGGGAAATAAACATGCATTATGAATGTGACCAAAAAAGTTAGCTGCCTTTTTATACAGTATACAGTACATGTACAGTATCTGTTTATATTTTCCAAAACAACTAAGTACAGAGATGATAGATACATCTGTAAACAGTTTTACTATCATTTAAATGAGGGAAATAAACATGCATTATGGATGTGACCAAAATAGTTAGCTCCTTTTTTTTTTTTTTTTTTTTTTTTTTCCTGTATTTATTTTTTTATACAGTATACAGTACAGCATCTGTTTATATTTTCCAAAACAACCAAGTACAGAGTTATTGATCAGAAAAATATTAATCTGTAAACATTTTTACAGTTTAGAGTTAGTTTACAGTATATAACATACTTTTGTAGAAATTCTGTGAATTATACTGCACGACCCAAAAGAAACAATGCTAATCAAAAGGATAAGAGTCGCTCACTATAGGACAAATATGATTGATTTTATTTTATTTGACGTTTTTTGCATTTCTGAGGAAAAACCTTGGTTATGGATGTGGCTGATGTGAAATTGGCACTTGTGTGACTTTGGTTAATCAAATATAAAAGTTTGAAAACACTGACAGAGACTTTTTTTGAGTATTTTTACAGTACTATAAAACACACTCACTTTATTAGGTACACCTGTCCAACTGTTTGTCAATGTAAATTTCTAATTAGCCAATCACATGGCAGCAACTCAATGCATTTAGGCATGTAGACATGGTCAATATGATCTGCTGCAGTTCAAAGTGAGCATCAGAATGGGGAAGAAAGGAGATTTAAGTGATTTTAACTGTAGCATGGTTGTTGGTGCCAGACGGGCTGGTCTGAGTATTTCAGAAACTGCTGATCTACTTGGGATTTTCATGCACAACCATCTCTAGGGTTTACAGAGAATGGTCTGAAACAGAGGAAATATCCAGTGAGCGGCTGTTCTGTGGGAGCAAATGCCTTATTGATGCCAGAGGTCAGACTGGTGCCAGCTGATAGAAAGGCAACAGTAACTCAAATACCATTGAGGTCTGCAGGAGAGCATCTCCACCTTGTAGCGGATACAGCAGCAGAAGACCACACCAGGTGCCACTCCTGTCAATTAAAAACAGGAAACTGAGGCTACAATTCACACAGGCTTCACCACAGTTGGATGACAGAAGATTTATGACCACAGTGTACCCATCTAATTCCAGCAGGATAACGCGCCATGTCATAAAGCGTGAATCATCTCAGACTGGTTTCTTGAACATGACAATGAGTTAAGTGTACTCAAATGGCCTCCACAGTGACCAGTTCTCAATCCAATAGAGTATCTTTGGGATCTGGTGGAACGGGGAGATTCGCATCATTGATGTGCAGCTGACAAATCTGCAGCAACTGCGTGATGTTATGTCAGTATGGAGCAAAATATCTGAGGAATATTTCCAGTATCTTGTTTAATCTATGCCACGAAGGATTAAGGCAGTTCTAAAGGCAAAATGAGGTCCAACCCGGTAATAGTAAGGTGTACCTAATAAAGTGGCCGGTGAGTGCATAAGCCTACACAAAACACCCAGAAAGAGTTTCACTATTTTAATGAAAACTTTATTTTATGGCAAGGTTGACATTTGCATGGAATTGCTTTTATTTTTTATTTTTCGTCCATGTGGGTCCTATTGCCCCAGTATATTGATGGTGACTCTTTACTGCTTCAGTGAGCACAGTCTTTCAGATGAGGCATTAAACTGAGGTCCTGACTCTCTGTGGTCGTTAAAAGTCCCAGGATGTCCTTTGAAAAATAGTAGGGGTTTAACCCTGTCTTTTTACTATTGTTAGCTTTTGGTAACGTTTGGAAAATTTAAATTAAAGGGACAGTTCAACCCAAAATGAAAATTTACCACCTATTTACTAACCTTCAAGTGATTTATTTATTTATTTATTTATTTTATTTTTTTAAACCTTTATGAGATTCTTCTGCTGAAGACCAAAGAAGATATTTTGGAGAAAGCTGAATTCCTTTGACCTCCATAGTAAGAAAAACAAATACTATCTACGTCAATGGTTACAGGTTTCCAAGCTTTTTTATCTTGTGTTTAACAACTTAAACAGGTATGGAAAACATTAAGGAGATGTAAATGGTGAGGCAATTTTCATTTTTAGGTGAACTGTCCCTTTAACATTTCTTGGTTGATCTTTAAAAGTTTTGTTCATGGAGTTGAAGAAACAGACGAATATGTATTTATATATTTTCTCTTTTACAACACATCTCTCTATCTTTTTTTAATCCTGAACCAGTAAAATACAAATGTGTGTTTTATCTCTGTATTCAGGAGTAAAGACAGGTACAGAAGAAACTTGAAAGGTATGAAGAGTCGTGGTCCAATTAAAGCAAACGCTGTTCTAAAACATGAAACATAAGCCCCAGAGACGAGCGTCTCTTCTTGAAAGCTTTGGATCCTGTGTAGAGAAAATGATCTAGCGTTTGCCACGTCCTTTAAACACACATTTCAGAAGACAAACCTTTTATAACCATTTCTGAGTAATGTGATGCTTCATACTAAAGTGATCTTATCATTGGCAGATTGGACGCATAAGAAAAAGGATGACCCTTAAACCTTGGTGTTCATTCATTCATTTCCTTCAGCTTAGTCCCTTATTGATCAGGGGTCGCCACATCGGAATGAACCGCCAACTATTGCAGCATATGTTTTACACAGCGGATGCCCTTCCAGCCTCAACCCAGTACTGGAAAACTGCCATACACACTCATCCGCACACACACTCATACACTACAGCCAATTTAGCTGAATCAATTCACCTATAGCACGTGTTTGGACTGTGGGGGAAACCGGAGCACCCAGAGGAAACCCACTCCAACATGGGGAGAACATGCAAACTCCACATAGAAATGCCAACTGACCCAGCCGAGACTCAAACCTGCGGCCTTGCTGTGAGGCAACAGTGCTAACAACTGAGCCACCGTGCTGCCCACATAAACTTGAATTGAATACATGCACGTCTGATCATACATCACACTGCGCACACACACACACACACGCACACACACACACACACACACACACACACACCATAAGCAGTTCATGTGTGAAGACTGTTTGAGTGTCATCAATTCTTGATGAATGTGTGGCTGTCATTGACGTGAGACGAGTGGATTGAAATATTCTGCGAGGTGCCGAATCGCTCTTACCTGCTGTCATCACACACCTAGGCATACCTCACCTGTTGCTATGGAGACACCTGAGGAAAGAAAGGAAGATTCAAGGACAGGTGTGTTTGTAAACTGGAACATCAGGTCACCTTTGTGTACACTCTGACTCGCACGCGCACACACACACACACACACACACACACACACACACACACTCTGAAATGCAGCATGCATTCTAGCCAAGGTCAGTCTGATGGTATACAGTCAATCAGACATGAGCTTTATTTCATCTCCGGTATTTCAGTCACTCTTTTCACTCTCTTTTTCTTCTGGTTTTGTTGTAAATAATTAATGCGTTCTTTTCACTCAAGACCAGTAGTGTTTACTGCAGAATTTACACGAGGGAAAAATAATCGTATACAGTTGAAGGCAGAATAATTAGCCCCCATTTTGAATTTCTTTTCTTTTAAATATTTCCCAAATGATGTTTAACAGAAAGGAAATTTTCACAGTATGTCTGATAATATTTTTTCCTCTGGAGAAAGTCTTATTAGTTTTATTTCAGCTAGAATAAAAGCAGTTTTAAATTTTTTACAAAACATTTTATGGTCAAAATGATTAGCCCCTTTAAGCTATATATTTGTTTGACTGTCTACAGAACAAACCATCATTATACAATAACTTGCCTAATTAGGTTAGGGTACCTGCCTAGTTAACCTAATTAACCTAATTAAGCCTTTAAATGTCCTTTAAGCTGTATAGAAGTGTCTTGAAAAATATCTAGTCAAATATTATTTACTGTCATCATGGTAAAGATAAAATAAATCAGTTATTAGAAATGAGTTATTAAAACTATTATGATTAGAAATGTGTTGAAAAAATCTTCTCTCTGTTAAACAGAAATTGGGAGAAAAAAAAATGGGGCTAATAATTCTGTATTTGTCAACTGTATTTGTGTTCTTAAAAAAAGTAAAAGTTAGCGTCAATCATTTGTTCAACTAAACGTTTTTTTTTTGGCAGTATAAAAGTCTTGAAGTACAAAACATTTCATTTTAATTTCAGAAGTTAGAGCTGCGTGATGCAAGCTAAACTATTTTTATGTCAGTTCTTGAAACAACCTTTATAGTTAACGCATTATGTGTATATACTCACCGGCCACTTTATTAGGTACACCTGTCCAACTGCTCGTTAACGCAAATTTCTAATCAGCCAATCGCATGGCAGCAACTCGATGCATTTAGGCATGTAGACATGGTCAAGACGATCTGCTGCAGTTCAAAGTGAGCATCAGAATGGGGATGAAAGGTGATTTAAGTCACTTTGAACGTGGCATGATTGTTGGTGCCAGACTGCTGGTCTGAGTATTTCAGAAACTGCTGATCTACTGGGATTTTCATGCACAACCATCTCTAGGGTTGTATCAACGGTTCAGGCTGGTGGTGGTGGTGTAATAGTGTGGAGGATATTTTCTTGGTACACTTTGGCCCTATTAGTACTAATTGACCATCATGTCAACGCCTCAGCCTACCTGAGTATTGTTGCTGACCATGTCCATCTCTTTATGACCACAGTGTACCCATCATCTGATGGCTACTTCCAGCAGGATAACGCACCATGTCATAAAGCGTGAGACATCTCAGACTGGTTTCTTGAACATGACATTGAGTTCACTGTACACAAATGGCCTCCACAGTCACCATACCTCAATCCAATAGAGCACCTTTGGAATGTGGTAGAACGGGAGATTTACATCATGGATGTGCAGCTAACAAATCTGCAGCAACTGCGTGATGCTATCATGTCAATATGAAGCTAAAATCTCTGAGGAATATTTCCAGTCTCTTGTTGAATCTATGCCACGAAGGATTAGGGCAACCTTTTACTAGTACATTTGCATTTTGAGATGTGCTTTTTTGTAATTGCAGTCTCACATTTCTGAGTTTAGAAACTCAATTCAAAATGCAGTTATTTTTTTTTACTTTTGTGCTGGACATACTAGTAATGAAGCAGCTGTAAATCAAAATAAAATATTTTTGAGACTGCAAGTGTGTAATAAAAACTGCTTTATTTAAATGCTCAACTGTTGTAATGCTAGAAAAAAAAATAGTTGAAAATGAAAATGTTATTTTATTCATATTACTTGAATTATGACGAAGAAAAATATATGCAACCCGATATTAACTGCTATAATTAATGTAGCTTTAAAGGGCATCTATTTTATCTACACTACTGTGTGCATGCTGTCTTCTGTAGACTGATTGCAGATCAGCAATCTAAGTGCATGTCAGAGGTCAGGGTTTGGCTGTTAGCATGAGCCCGTTACTCTTCACTGAAATGCTGAGAATGGATTTTTTTTTTGTGTGTGTTCTTTTCATTAATTTAATTTTCCTTTGGCTTAGTCCCTGAATTATCATGAGTCGCCACAGTGAAATGAACCACCAAATATTTCCACAAATGTTTAATGCAGTGGATGCGCTTTCCAGCTGCAACCCAGTACTGGGAAACACCCATACACTTGCATTCGCTCATACACTACTATTTAGTTTATCCAATTCACCTATAGCGCATGTTTAGATGTGGGGGAAACCGGAGCACCCGGAGGACACCCCTGCCAACACGGGGAGAATATGAAAACTCCACACAGAAATGCCAACTGACCCAGCTGGGACTCGAACCAGTGACCTTCTTGCTGTGAGGCCACAGTGGTAACCACTGAGCCACCATGCCGCCATTCTTTCTTGCGTTTTAGTACAGATGCTGCCTTTTAATCTTAATCTTTAGTAGACACATGGCTTATTAAAAGCATACTGGTCTCTCTCTGTCTCTCAAATTCAAATTCAAAGTTGCTTTATTGGCATGACAAATGTATTGCCAAAGCATTTAAGTTTACATAAAATGTAACATATATATACAATATATATATATATATATTTTATATATATATATATATATATATATATATATATATATATAAAATAAAATATTATTTATATAATAAAATATAATATATTGTTCAATATATCATATTTATGGTGGCTTGAGAAAATCATAACTTTCCGACAGACTCTCATAGAGACTTAACTCAGGCTACTAATCTTCCAAACACTGATGACCTTTTAACTTACTAGCCACACCCTAGCAACCACTTATGGCACCCTAGCAACAGTCCCCTAGATATCCATTGTAAAAAAAAAAAAAAAAAAAAAAAAAAACAGCCTTTGACTTTACATTGGACATACTAACAACATGCAAATTCATGCTAACGGCATGCTAGTTTATACTAGAAACATGCTAGTGACATGCTAATTCATACTTGATGCTAGCGACATGCTAATTTATGCTGGAAACAAGATAATGTTAGCAACTGCCTAGCAACCACCCAGAACACCTTAGCAACCGCCTAGCAACACCTTAGTAACCACCTAGAATACCCTAGCAACCACCCAGAACACCTAAATAATGGCCTTGAAATGCCTTAGCAATGACTAAAATCCTAGCAACCACCTAGCAACGCCTCAGTAGCCACTTAGAACAAACTAACAACGCCTTTGAAACCGCCTAGCAACCACTCAGAACACCTTAGCAACTGCCTAGCAACCACCCAGAACACCTTAGCAACCACCTAGCAACACCTTAGTAACCACCTAGAACACCCTAGCAACCGCCTAGCAACCACCCAGAACACCTAAATAATGGTCTTGAAATGCCTTAGCAATGACTAAAACCCTAGCAACCACCTAGCAACGCCTCAGTAGCCACTTAGAACACACTAACAACGCCTTAGCAACTGCCTAACAACCACCCAGAACACCTTAGCAACTGCCTAGCAACCACTCAGAACACCAACATCTCTCTCTCTCTCTCTCTGTGTGTGCTATCTCTCTGACTGATGAGATGAGTTCATTATCAAAATGTCAGCTGGATTCTGAGTCCAGTCGGCCTCCTCACCTTCCAGCTCTTTGGATCTGTGTTTCTTACACTCATAAACTCACCACACACACGCACATCTGACAATTTATTGAGCTTGAAATGACAGGAGGGAAAGATGCAGTGGGGTTATGTAGGGTAACCTGTTCAGCTCATGTTTGGACATCAGGACAAAGAGCAGGAGATGATCCTGCTAACACTGCATCTTTATTTCTTTTTAGTGGGGAACATTCAGCTCAGTTCATTTGAAGTTTTTGTATAGAGCTTTTCACAATTACAGTTTCAGAGCAGCTTTACAAATATTATAGCTTTATGAATATTATGAAACTCCTATGTAAGAACTGCAGAGACTATATTGTTAGTTTAAATTAGTGTGGTCAGACAATGAATTGGGATTAGGTGCATAAAAGTAATTTAATAGTTGGTTAGTGTACACACACACACACACACACACACACATTCATACAGTGTTGATAAATGTTGATATACATGTAGTGTATGATATGTACATATGATGTGATGTACATTCATAAATAATTTTTTTTTTTTATCCATTTCTCAGTGAATATAGGCAATATACTCTCACCGGCCACTTTATTAGATTCAACTGTTCATTAACACACATTTCTAATCAGCCAATCACATGGCAGCAACTCAATGCATTTAGGCATGTAGACATGGTCAAGACGATCTGCTGCAGTTCAAAGCCAACATCAGAATAGGTAAGAAAGGGGATTTAAGTGACTTTGAATGTGACATGGTGGTTGGTGCCAGACGGCTGGTCTGAGTATTTCAGAAACTGCTGATCTACTGGGATTTTCCCACACAACCATCTCTAGGGTTTACAGAGAATGGCTGAAAAAGAGAAAACATCCAGCGAGCAGCAGTTCTGTGGGTGCAAATGCCTTGTTGATGCCAGAGGTCAGAGGAGAATGGCCAGACTGGTTCCAGCTGAAAAAGGCAACTGTAACTCGAATAACCACTCGATACAATTGAGGTCTGCTGAAGAGGTCTCTCTGAATGCACAACACGTCCAACCTTGAGGCGGATGGGCTACAGCAGCAGAAGACCACACCGGGTGCCACTCCTGTCAGCTAAGAACAGGAAACTGAGGCTACAATTCACACAGGCTCACCAAAACTGGACAATAGAAGATTGGAGAAACGTTTTCTGGTCTAATGAATCTCAGGCTGGGGGTGTAATGGTGTGGGGGATATTTTCTTGGCACACTTTGGGCTCATTAATACCAATTGAGCAACGTGTCAAACGCCACAGCCTACCTGAGTATTGTTGCTGACCATGTCCATCTCTTTATGACCACAGTGTACTCATCTTCTGATGGCTACTTCCAGCAGGATAACGCACCATGTCATAAAGCGTGAATCATCTCAGACTGGTTTATTGAACATGACGAGTTCACTGTACTCAAATGGCCTCCACAGTCACCAGAGCTTAATCCAATAGAGTATCTTTGGGATGTGGTGAATGGGAGATTCACACCATGGATGTGCAGCTGAGAAATTTGCAGCAACTGCATGATGCTATCATGTCAATATGGAGCAAAATCTCTGAGGAATATTTCCAGTCTGTTGTTGAATCTATGCCATGAAGGATTAAGGCAGTTCTGAAGGCAAAAGGGGGTCCAACCCGGTACTAGTCGGGTGTACCTAATAAAGTGGCCGGTGAGTGTATTTTATTACTTGTATAGATCACAAACATAATTTGACAACATTTGGGAATGTTGTCTTAGGATTCTGACCAAATCAATGTTAAGGAAATAAACCTGTCATAAAAATACGTCACTGACCTTGTCATCCAGTTTTCATGGGAGCTTCTTGATTGACAAGCTCCCTGCCCACTCCGTGAAACTCTCCTAAAGCAGTGGTCACACTGGGCTTTTCCTCCCATAGACTTCCATTCATATGCACGCGAATGCGTCAGACCGGAAACGCAAGGTCATGCGTCACGTTTCGCATGTCGCTGCGGTGCAAAGTTCAAGCTTGGTGAACTCTGACCTGTGAAATCGCATCACTTGACTGCGTGAGACCAATCGAGGATCAAAACAGGACCTCTCTGGACAGAAATTTAAAACATGGACCAATCACTCGCTTTTATGTCTAATCATCTTGTTTAATCCCGCTCCTTTTCGCAGCGCCGCACGACAGAATTTCGCTCACACAAAGCCCAGTGTGACCGCAGCTTAATGAAGTCATGCGATTACACACACATGGAGTCTATACTAAATATAAAAATTCAGTCGACAGGACTTTTATTTTATATAGAACAGAAATAAACTGAAGCTTAGGTGTCACAGATAACCCAAACTCACCCTATATTTAGTTAATTTTCTGAGGTTTAGTTTTTTTATAATCAATCATGATAGATGTTGCATCATGAACAACCAAGCGATGCAGGATTCAGCCAAACATCTCAATTATCTACAAGTCTTCAACATTTCGGGTGCCCAGAGGGAGAGTAAATTTAATTGATCATTAATGGATCATTGCAGAATATAAATATTAATGAAAAAATAACTACAGTTTGCGCTTGTGCATACGGTAATTTACCACAATATAATGATGTCTCATATTAAAGCATATTTTTTGAGCATGTCAGTACACATTAACATTAGCTGACTGCTTTTTCATAATGCTAACACATTAGATCTTATGTAGGGTTTTTCTTTACGGGTGTCAGTGTGGTGTCATTTTAAATTGACACATTACACACCTACTTTATCACCTTTTATCCTTCCATATTTCTTCTCTTCTGATAAACATAATTCCAGTTATAGCATTTCAGCGATTTGAGGCTAATTGCTATCAAGTGTTGAAGCAGTAATTTATGGCATGCTGTGCGGCTTTGAGGATCATGGAGAGCCTCTGGCCTTCAGCGTTTGGCAGATGTTTACAGCTGCTGTGCTTCTGCCTCCGTCAACACAAGCAGCCAGCGAGACTTTTCACTCTCACAATCTCTTTCTCTCCGTGTGTTTATCTGGAGTCTGCTTCTGGCACGTGGAAAGACTCAGGCCCTGTTACAGCGCATATGGGATCCAGGCAGTTTGGCCTAACACATGATCACAACATGTTATTGGAGACGAGAGAAGTCAGACACGGAAAGTTGACTAATAAGGACAGAAAAGAAAATGATAATGATGATGTTTTTAACTCACGGAGACAGATTGATAATGGTGAGGGTGGGGGAGTTGGAAATAAATAATAATACTATTTTTTTTTTGTACAAAACCATCTGGTATTGATACAGATTCTTTGGAAAAACATTGTGAAGTAACATTCATTACTTATTTAGACATTATTTATTAGTTTATCAGTTTATGATGCCACTTAAAAAGCTGGTCTGAAGTGACAGCTATAATGCTAAACTGCTACTGCTTGGGTTTCAAAGATTTTATAATATATATTTATATATTATTTCCCATTTTCTGTTTAACAGAAAGATTTATTAACACTTTTCTAAACATAATAGTTTTAACTAATTTCTAATAACTGATTTCTTTTATCTTTGTCATGATGACAGTAAATAATATTTGACTAGATGTTTTTAAGATGCTAGTATTCAGCTTAAAGTGACATTTAAAGGCTTAACTGGGGTAATTAGGCAAGTCATTATATATTATGGTTTGTTCTGTAGACAAAAGTAAAATATTGCTTAAGGGGGCTAATAATTTTGACCTTTAAAATGGTTTAAAAAATTAAAAACTGCTTTTATTCTAGCTGAAACAAAACAAACAAAACTTTCTCCAGAAGAAAAATTAGTTCAGGAAATAAAATTTCCTTGCTCTGTTAAACATCCTTTGGGAAATATTTGAAAAAGAAAACAAAACATTTACAGAAGTGAGAATAATTTTGACTTCAACTGTGTGTATATACTCACTGGCCACTTTATTAGGTACACATTACTAGTACCGGGTTGGACCCCCTTTTGCCTTCAGAACTGCCTTAAACCTTTGTGGCGTAGATTAAACAAGGTACTGGAAATATTCCTCAGAGATTTTGCTCCATATTGACATGATAGCATCACGCAGTTGCTGCAGATTTGTCGGCTGCACATCCACGATGCGAATCTCCCCTTCCACCACATCTCGAAGATACTCTATTGGATTGAGATATGGTGACTGTGGAGGCCATTTGAGTACAGTGAACTCATTGTCATGTTCAATAAACCAGTCTGAGATGATTCACGCTTTATGACATGGTGGGTTATCCTGCTGGAAGTAGCCATCAGAAGATGGGTACACTGTGGTCATAAAGGGATGAACATGGTCAGCAACAATACTGAGGTAGGCTGTGGCGTTTGACACATTGCTCAATTGGTATTAATGAGCCCAAAGTGTGCCAAGAACATATCCCTACACTATTACATCACCACCACCACCAGCCTGAACCGTTGATACAGGTAAAAGCATGGATCCATCCTGCCTTGTATGTTGTTGATGCCAAATTCTGATCCTACCATCTGAATGTGGCAGCAGAAATCAAGACTCATCAGACCAGGCAACGTTTCTCCAATGTTGGTGAGCCTGTGTGAATTGTAGCCTCAGTTTCCTGTTCCTAGCTGACAGGAGTGGCACCCGGTGTGGTCTTCACCAAGTAAGAAAAGTGCACTTAAATGCACCTTATTCAAGTATACTTCTTACACTTTTCAGTAATGTACTAAACATACTCTTTTCAACGCACTAACTTTTTACTTGATGTACTAACAAATAGCATTAAGTATATGTTAAGATGAACTTAATTCCATCTAAGTGTACTCAACTGGGCTATTTTGAGACACCATAAAATTAAACTAAAATGTGCTTTTAACATATTATATCTGTATTTTAAAAAGTATATTTAGTTACAACTAGAAATACACTTGAAGACTAATTTTAAACATTTATAAATATATTTAAGAATAGTTTAAAGTATAATAGTAATATTTAAAAAAAAAAAAAAATATATATATATATATATATATAATGTGAAAAGTGTGCTATGAGTCACTTTAAGTATACTTTTTTTAGTACTGTACTAGAAGTGCTCTATTTTCAACACACTAATTTTGTACTAACGATCAACTGTTAGTACATCAAGTACAAAATTAGTCAGCAAAAATAGAGCATATTAAGTACATTCTGGAAGCGCATTAAGTGCACTTAAATAAAGAGTTTTATAATGCACTTTTTTCACTTGGGTCATACTGTCAAATGCATTCAAATGACACTTAAGCATTATATGTATAACATATTTTTGAGATAGTACACTTTATTGCTATATAAAAATCTATTTAAATATATTTTAAAAAAGTTCAATTTAATTTATACTTGCAACAAATATGTAAAAGTGTACTAACTTTGAACTATTTTTATAGCATTCAAATTACACTTGAGTATTACACTTATAATATATTTTTGAGATAGTACACTTTATTTCCAACACTAAAAATTATATTTAAATATATTTTTTAAAAAGTTCAATTTAATTTATACTTACAATAACTATGTAAAAGTGTACTAACTTTGAATTATTTTTATAGCATTCAAATGATGCTTTTAAGCATTACACTTATAAAATATTTTGACGTCGTACATTTTGTCTGTATACTAAAAATTCACTTTAAATATATTTTAAAAAGTTCAATTTAATTTATACTTGCAATAACTGTAAAAGTGTACTAACTGAACTATTTTATAAATGCATTCAGATTATACTTTTAAGAAAGACATTTATTACATATTTTTCAAGTAGTACACTTTGTTGCTATATACTAAAAATCTATTTAAATATCAGTTATATTTAATATACTTTCACAGTTTTACTTGAGTACTAAAGTAAAAGTATACTTTTTAATTAATATATTTATAGTGTATATTTTTTTTAAACTTTATTTAGTATAAAAAATAAAATTGTACTTGCAATGTACTTAATTGTTTTTTTTTTTTTAGTGTACTCAATAAATTTTTTTTAACCCGGGTCTGCTGCTGTAGCCCATCCGCCTCAAGGTTGGATGTGTTGTACGTTCAGAAATGCTCTTCTGCAGACCTCGGTTGTAACGAGTGGTTATTTGAGTTACTATTACCTTTCTATCAGCTGCAATATTATTATTATTATTGTTATTGTTATTGTTATTGTTATTATTATTATTATTATTATTATTATTATTGTTATTGTTATTGTTGTTGTTGTTGTTGTTATTATTATTATTATTATTATTATTATTATTATTATTATTATTATTATTATTATTATTATTATTATTATTATTATTATTATTATTGTTATTATTGTTGTTATTGTTATTATTGTTGTTGTTGTTGTTATTATTATTATTATTATTATTATTATTATTATTATTATTATTATTATTATTATTATTATTATTATTATTATTATTATTATTATTATTATTATCAGTGTTGAAAACTATTTTCCTGCTGAATTTGATACTTTATATGAATAAAGTCTTTATTTCATCAGCGTTTATTTGAACTAGAATTTTTAACCGTGTAAAAGTTTTTTAATGATCAATGCAACACATTCTTGGCGTATAAAACGTTTCAAAAGTTAATTCACATGTAATTTTATTTTATTTTTAATAGCTATTTTTTTGCTTCCCAAAGACAGGTCAGTGATTTTGTGAATGATTCAGAAATGCTCACAAGGAAACTGAGACGATTTCTGTTTCTGCTCATTGTTTAATTGGTAAAAAAAGCGCAACCCACTCCAATTGACTTTTTTTCCTTCTGTTTTCAGAGTCTTGGGTTGTCACAGAGACCGCTTTCACAAGACATCTATTTCAGTTACATTCATTGAGGTGGAAACATTGGTATGATAAAACGTTGTAGTCAAGACCAACATGGCTTTGAAGGGTTCAAATTCATCTAAAAGAACCTCATTTGACTAAATGAGCCACACTATTGAGATGTCTTAAAACTAAATATAAATTATAAAATACATTTAAGCTACATTTATAAGTGCATTAATAGTATTATAAGATTGAAAAAATGGCAGCTTATTTCAGTGCTGCTCGTAAACGCATTAACATTAGTTGAACATTTGCATAAAACCAGTATCACATTTACATGCTGATATTCATGTAAACCAGTAGTCTCAAACCCAATTCCTGGAGGGCCGCAGCTCTGCACAGTTTAGCTCCAACCATCTCCGTCTCACCTGCTCATCAGTCTCTAGCAGTCTTTAACACCTTAATTAGTTGGATCAGCTGTGTTTGACTAGGGTTGGAGCAAAACTGTACAGAGCTGCGGCCCTCCAGGAATCCAGTTTGAGACCCATGATGTAAACGGTTATGTCACTGTATTAGAGTTACTGGAATACGATACTGGAATTTGGACACCTCTCTGTCTTAAAGGAACGTGCCCAAATCTTTTCTTGAGCACTACAGTAGCATCAAACCAAATAAATCCTGTATTATCTTCAAGGAACTTTTTGATTGGTAAATTTTGGTTTCATAAACGAAGACAGTCATTAAGCATCTGTGTTCCTGAAGCGAGAGCAGATTTTTCCATCCCATATGTGGCCGTTTGCTACAGCCAATAAGAATCGAGCGTCTTTTAACCTTGCTAAAGTAGTTAGTCAACTGGGCATGTTTTTCTGTAACTCAAGATGTTTCAGCACACATCCAAATGGATTCATCAGTTGGGAACTGATTGTGGAGATGAAGCCATTTGGATCAGTTGTGGAACAGAACAACACGTCTAGTTGACTAGACTAGCGTCCTGCCTGACCTGGATAGCTGCATAGTGTAACGATGTGGCAGAAATATTCTTGTTTATAGCCATCAAGATTGTTGTGGTGTAACTGTTGGTACTGTTTTCATGGGTTTGATCAAATTCCAGACATAATTCTGGGAAACAGTGTGTATAAATGATGCTTTTGTGTTGAGGAAATGTTAGGTGAACGGTAAACACAGATGCAAACTTTTATTCATTTTTATTCTTAAACTTTGTGTTCGTGGTCTTGCTGTCAGCTTTCACTTTAGTGCTGAGGTTGTGGCAAATGTTATATATTTCTTTCTATTTTAGACTGCTTTCATTATACTATGGTTCGTCTGTGAAGTCATTCAGAACATTCAAGAGACTCAGCAGGCACACAACATCATAATACATTCATATTAGGTTAGATTTAGGTCGTGTCTTCAGGTGACCAAAATTTAACGACTAGTCAGCGTCTAATGACATCCAATTACCACTTCAAATGACTAGGGTTAGGTACCGAAACTTGGTGCCCTTATGGCACCGGTACCTTTGTACCCGCTATACATTGGACAGAATCAGCATATGACATTCGGTGCCTAATTCTGGTGCCACTGGTGCTGCGACAAGAACGTAAGAACCATCAAGGGGTGCATCAAAGGCGAACATGAGTACGCGTTGTCACACCATCTTGTGGCTGGTGATCAAAAAAGTTAATGTCAAGTCCTGATTAAGACAATACTCTGATCAAGAGTCGACCACGTAAACGGTGATTTTTGATTATCTTAAAGGACCACAGACACAAACTGAGGAGGAAACATTTATAGGCTGGTGACGCAATGACGCTAATGGATCTATGTGCTATAACATGTAACTGGGAATCATGAACGTAACAACAACTCATGTGAACAACTGAATCACATTATTGTCTTATTCAGATTAAAGCAAATCATTAGATCACTGATGTCCTTGTAAAAGTAGTCCCAAACCCCAAACCCAGAAAAAAAGGTGTTCCCTGATTTTGATCGCAGCCTTTCCACAGGTTAGAAGTAAGCTAATGTAATGTTAATAGCACAATGCAAATCTTGTATTTATGCTAACAAACAAATGATCAAAAGAAATATATTACTGCAATTCAAATATATAAAATATGAATTGATGTTTACTGTAAACTTATTATAAATATATTTATATTGTTCAATTATAATATATATAATTATAATATATATATATATATATATATATATATATATATATATATATATATATATATATATATATTTATTTATTTATTTATTTATTTATTTATTTATTTATTTATTTATTTATTTATTTATTTATTTATTTATTTATTTATTTATTTATTTATTTATTTATTATTTTTGGTCAAGTAATTTTGTGGCTACAAATATCAGTTCAGGGACTGTTTTGGCACCGGTACTGTTTTAAGAGTCGATTAAGCACTGGTATCGAAATAACCCCAAACGATACCCAACCCTACAAATGACGCGGATATTTGGTTGATTTTTAGGTTTTGTTGGAAAGTGACCAATATCCAACGTTGAGCCAACATCTTAAACCAAGTTTGTGTTAACGTCACATACTGACATTCATTCTTCAGGCATGGCAATCAAAATCCAACGTCTGATAGATATCATAGTGGTAACGTCCACACAACGTCAAGCTGTGACATCATTAGATGTTGATATTTGGTTGATTTTAGGTTGGACGTTTGACATTAATGTAGACGTGACGTTAGGTTCTGACTTGAACCAGATTTTCATTTCCGAACAAAATGCAACGTCCCCACAATGTTGAAAAAACATCAGTTGAGATCTGAAGCCATTTGGATCAGTTGTGGAACAGAAAAACACGTCTAGTTGACTAGACTAGCGTCCTGCCTGACCTGGATAGCTGCATAATATAATGATGTGGCAGAAATATTCTTGTTTATAGCCATCAAGATTGTTGTGGTGAAACTGTTGGTACTGTTTTCATGGGTTTGTTTCCCAGAATGATGTCAGGAATTCGATCAGTGTGTCTAAATGATGCTTTTGTGTTGAGGAAATGTTAGGTGGATGGTAAACACAGATGCAAACTTTTATTCTTTTTTTATTCTTAAACTTTTCATTTGTGTTCATTTGTGGTCTTGCTGTCAGCTTTCACTTTAGTGCTGAGGTTGTGGCAAGTTTTACATATTTCTTTCTATTTTAGACTGCTTTCATTATACTATGGTTCATCTGTGAAGTCATTCAGAACATTCAAAAGACTCAGCAGGCACACAACATCATAAGACGTTCATATTAGGTTAGATTTAGGTCGTGACCTCACGTGACAAATTTAATGTCTAGTCAGCGTCTAATGACCATGTTATTTTGACCTTCAATAACATAAAATGACATTGATATTTTGTTGATTTTACATTGAGTTGGAAAGTGACCAATATCCAACATTGAGCCAACATCTTAAACCAGGGGTAGCCAAACTCGGTCCTGGGGAGCCGGTGTCCTACATATTTTAATTCCAACCTCAATTAAACACAGCTGAACCAGCTAATCAAGCTTTAGTAGAAATAAGGTTGGGTATCGTTTGGGGTTATTTCGATTCCGGTGCTAATTCGATGCTTTTAAAATGGCACCGGTGCCTGAATCAATACTTTTTAGCCACAAAATTATTTGACAAAAAAATAATTTAATCATTATAATTAAACAATGTAAATATATATTTATGGTAAGTTTACAGTAAACAACAATTCATATTTTATATATTTGAATTGCAGTAATATATTTCTTTTGATCATTTGTTTGTTAGCATAAATACAAGATTTGCATTGTGCTATTAACATTACATTAGCTTACTTCTAACCTGTGGAAAGGCTGTGATCAAAATCAGGGAACACCTTTTTTTCTGGGTTTGGGGTTTGTGACTACTTTTACATGTACATCAGTGATCTAATGATTTGCCTTAATCTGAATAAGACAATAATATGATTCAGGTGTTCACATGAGTTGCTTTTTAAATGTTACGTTCATGATTCCTAGTTACATGTTATAGCACACAGATCCATTAGCGTCATTGCATCACCAGCCTAAAATTGTTTCCTCCTCAGTTTGTGTCTATGGTCCTTTAAGATGATCAAAAATCACCGTTTATGTGGTAGACTCTTGATCAGAGTATTGTCTCAATCATATTAAAATCAGAGTATTGGTGTCCATGTAAACATACTCCCTGAAAGTGCCAGATGCTGTCAAAGACATGTACGTATGTGGGCCTTTGATGCACCCCTTGATGCTTAATAAGAGCATCACACACCGAATGCGCTGCTCAGAGCTGCGACACGGCACGCACATGACAGTTGAAAGTATTACACATAAGACGCACACATTTGCATGTTATTTAAAATGAAACTATTCACATGGCGCACTATGGTGCGGCAGAAATATGAACAGTGTCCTGCGTTGTGGCTGGGCGCCACAGACAGCTGCCGACTTGTGGCGCCAGTGTGTATACACTCATAGAAACCTATGTTTAGAATTCTAAAGTGCATGGTGCTGCGCGGCACAACATTTCTTGTGTGCGACCTGCTTTACGTTCTGCTTTACATTTTTGTCGCAGCACCAGTGGCACCGGAATTAGGCACCGAAATTCATATGATGATTTGGTCAGGAGCATAGCGGTTACAAAGGTATGGTGCCATAATACCCTAAGTAGGTATACTAGAAATTTCCAGCCAGGTGTGTTAAAGCAAGTTGGAGGTAAACTATGCAGGACATCTGCCCTCCAGGACCATGTTTGGACATCCCTGTCAACCCCAAAGTCACGTTGATGTCAAATACTGGCATTTATTCGCCACATATAATGACCAAAATCCAATGTCTAATAAACGTCATAGTGGTAATGTCCACACAACATCAAGCTGTAACATCATTAGACGATGGTATTTGGTTGATTTTTAGGTTAAACGCTGGATATTGACGTCAACCTGATTTTTATTTCCAAACAAAATGCAACGTCCCCATATCATTGGGGTACAATGTCAATCTGACATCGTGTTGACGTCCTGTGCCTGCTGGCAATGGTCAGAAATCCAATAAAAAGGAATAAAGACAATTACAGTAAAAAAAAACGCCAAATCCCCTCAAAGACTATACTGCAATTTGATATATTAGCGTAATGTAGCTCAAAGGCAGATGCTAAGAGGGAAGACTTGACTTTTAGTGTGGCCATATTATGAAGATGTGTTTTTACAGGTAGTTGCACAATTTAAAAGGTACCATTGTGAAGCATTTTTTGCAAAGTTGGCTCCATATGTTCATCCACATGTTCAGAATCTGACTCAGACTGGTATGGTACAGCATGCTTCGTTATTAACCGTTTGTGTTTACATTTTGCTTGAAGTTTTGGAAGCTGAAACTTTATTTAATTTCTGACACACAATGGAGGTGTTTTAATAGTATCTGGAAGCAGCCTTGATGATGCAAGCTGAGATTTCATATCTTAGGGATGCGATAGACACTGCAATCAATAGAGCTAGTCACGTCACCAAGGGTGCCGCTGGCAGGTACGGGCCCTATGACAACGGGATTGGTTGGTTTTTTTATTTTTTATTTTTTTTTTAGGTTGGATGTTTGACATTTAATGTTGGCCTGACATTTGGTTCTGGCATTTTACATGACATTTATTGCCATACTACTGAAAGCAGCAGCAGATAGTTCACCTCAATAAAATAAACCGTTTGAAATGTAACTAAACACCTATCAGTGATTCAGCATGTACATTTAATAATGTTAAAGGGTTAATATGTATTAAATAGATTATAAACCTTACCTTTTCGTGAGTGAGTGTATATTCTGTGCTTCTGAATGGCTGTTTAAATTTCTGTCGTGTTTCGTTTGGTGCAAACAGCCAAATTGCTCATCACTGCGTATCTCGTCACGAAGCGTGTTGTTAGGACACGAGGCTACAATGTAAGCTGCCCATCTAATGTGTACGCTCGTTATATTTATATAATTTGGTAATTAATAACCACCTCATGTGGAACTGAATCTGCTACTGTCCACCGGAGGTCGCATTTTGTCACGGATGCATGCTTTCAAATCCTTTCTGAATTAATTAATGAAATACACGGTTTTCCACCAAGGCAACCCGGGGTGCTGAAATATAATTGACTAAACTGGCATTGGGCAGATTAAAATTATCAAAACAAAGATGGCGTTCTGGCACGGAAAAAAAAAAATCAAAGTAGAATATCTGACTTCAGCATTGTTTTTCAGATAAACAAGAATGTTCACTTGGCATTTTTCTTAAATATCTGCAAACATATGGTATTCTTAGGCTTTAGAGGAGTCAAAAGCTTACATACAGAACCTTTAATGGTGGCCTGACGTTTGGTTCTGGTGTCAACCTGATTTTCATTTCATTTCCAAACAAAATGCAACGTCCCCACGATGTTGGGGTACAACGTCAATCTGACGTCATGTTGATTTCCTCTGCCTGCTGGTATAAGACAAAAATCCAATATAAAGGAATAAAGACACAGTCCAGAAACACCCCTCAAAGACTACACTATTTGAAATATTAGCTAAATCTTCAAAGCTCAAAGGCAGATGCTTAGAGGGAAGACTTGACTTTTAGTGTGGTCATATTGTGAAGATGTGTTTTTACAGATAGTTGCACAATTTAAAAGGTACCATTGTGAAGCATTTTTTGCAAAGTTGGCTCCATATGTTCATCCACATGTTCAGAATCTGACTCAGACTGATATGGTACAGCATGCTTCGTTATTAACTGTTTGTGCTTACAATTTGCTTGAAGTTTTGGAAGCTGAAACTTTGATTGCGTTTCATTTCTGACACACAATGGTCTTTACACTGGCTCTCAGTTACATTCGGAATAGATTATAAAGTATTATTACTGGTCTATAAATCACTAAATGACCTAGGACCTCAATACATTACAGATATGCTGACTGAATACAAACCTAACAGATCACTCAGATCTTCCAAGAGTTCAGTCAGAGCAGGGTGAATCCACCTTCAGCTACTAACAGCGCCACCTGCTGCTGGAATCAGCTTCCTGAAATGATTAGATGTGCTCCAACCAAGCGGCAACCTCCTGCTCTTCCTCAGGAAGCCAGTACATAAGTAACTGAACCTGCAATTCATCGAATTTCTGCTAGTCCTGGCTCCATAAGGAGCAAATTTCAATTGAGCCCACTGTTAGAATGGCCAACTTTACAACAGAAAAAAAGGTGTTTACAACCTGGTACAAAGAACGATTTTGGGTCATATAGCTAATATCCTTCATGACAACTGAGAGGGGGTGAATTTTTTTTTTTTTATAACTCATCAGTTTCGTTTATATTAGGTTATATTAAGTCTGCATAATTAAGGGCGTGGCCACTTGAGTGACAGCCAGGTCTTGCTGGTCGCCGTCACTTCACCTCAGCTGACTCCGGCTGATTAGCCACTGATCTCCGCATATTCATCATATTTTTGTGTTGTTTTATGTGGCTTTACACAGTCAGCTGCCTTTTGGACTTATTTCTTACAATTATCAGATGATATGGCATGCTGTGTGCACTTAATTGTGCTCACAAACCCTTCACGTGGCCTCCATTTCCCAGGTGAGTAAAGTTATATACTAATACACAATCTCTATAAATGTATTGTTTTATTTAAGATCATTTATCATTTATATTTTTCTTTAGACCCGTAAAGCACTCCAGAATCTGACAGATTGATTAGCTGTAGGCTCTAGAACAATCATCTGAAGCGTTATCATACAGTGTTATGGTGGAGTTCATCAATAGTCTTGCATTTACTAACACACACTATATCTAAAGTGTTTGGAAGTAATTTGCGTTTTCCTCCTGTAGAAAAACCCCATAAGAACAATGTTGAGTGGCTCAATGTATTACAACAGTGTTTTTAAAAGTCTAAACACTTTATTGATATAGTGTACAGCCAAGCACATGTGGTCAGAACACAAACAAGTCGTAGGTAATAAAGTATTAAGCGTTTCTCCCAAAGTAAACTCTGTCTGCCAGGTCTAAGCAAAGTGCCAGCAGGTGTCTATAGCTCCGCTCGCTCTCTGCCTCTTTGCCCTTGTTTGGTATCCCGCCGTGGGTGCGATAACACGCGAACAAAATGGCGACGGTTGACCGCATCTACTTGTAGCTTCTTTTGCAGCGTTCAGAAACCTATGGGTGACGTCACAGACACTACGTCCATATATTTTACAGTCTATGGCTCCAACATTAGGCAGATTCAAATCAAGACTGAAAACACATCTGTTTAGCTGTGTCTTTACAGAATGAGCACTGTGCTACATCCCACAGATCACACTGTTATTTCTTTATCTTCTTTTTCATTCTTTTATAACCTGTTTTAACACAATTTAATCTGTTTTAATCACTTTTCTTATACTCTTTTATTCCTGTTTATGTAAAGCATGTTGAATCGTTACCGTGTATGAAATGTGCTATATAGATTAGGGTTTGGCGATGTCGGCTAATTTGGCATCGTACGAATGTCTAATGTGAAACACCTTGATGGACGATGGCATTGTCATTGTAGGCGGCGGTGAATTAATTTATGAATAATTAATTCATATAAAATTATTTTTAGCCTACTGTTTCAAATACCTGACCCACATAGTCTTTGTTTTACCCATAAACAAATCAAAAATAGTTACACACAAATTACCACCTGACTCTGGCATGAATAGGCAGAGTGATCTGTGTCGTTATAATGGCGTCGACAAACTTGCACAACCAACCAACAGGATCTGAGGTTTTCGCTAAAATTGCTAAAAGTACAAGTGTGAAAGCGAAAGATTGAAGCAGTGGACTGATGTGGACTGACGAGTCGTTAAATAGAGATACGATTAATTAAATATTACATTTAACAACTATAGTGAGACGCGATCCAGCCGTACATCCTTGATGAACTGTCCGACGTGCACTGCTCTCTGGGGTTTTGTGCTCGACTGCTGAAGCTGCAGCGCATGACTGCGTGTGTGTGTGTGTGTGTGTGTGTGTGTGTGTGTGGTCACGTGATGCAAATTCTCAGTGGTATAGTGTAGAAGGAGGGCATTTCAGAAATGCTTGGTGAATCGCCAGTGTGGACGTGGATCGTTTTCGTTCTAAAATGTCATTTGAATAGTAAGGCGTATTAGTGTAAACGGGGCCTAAGTGTGTATTTTTCGCGAGCGGGTTGCTGCTGGGATAGGGAAGGGCGGAGGATTGCGACGCCGTCTCAGCATCATGATGTCTATCAGCGATGGACGATGGCATCGTCTATCGACCCAACTCTAATATTGATAATCTTGCCATGCCTTACCTTTTAAAATGTATGTTTTTAACATAAAAACATTTACATATCTATATATATATATATATATATATATATATATATATATATATATATATATATATATATATATATATATATATATATATATATATATATATATATATATATATATATATATATATATATATATATAGATATATATATAGATATATATATATAGATATATATATATAGATATATATATATAGATATATATATAGATATATATATATATATATATATATATATATATATAGATATATATATATATATATAGATATATATATATATATATATAGATATATATATATATATATATATATATATATAGATATATATATATAGATATATATATATAGATATATAGATATATATATACAGATATATATATATATATAGATATATATATATATATATATATATATATATATATATATATATATATATATATATATATATATATATATATATATATATATATATATATATACATATATATATATATATATTGTCATTCTTTTATTTTTTTCTTTCGTTTCGTTTTATTTTAGAGGTAAAATCATATTTTATTCCTGCTAAACTAAAAGAAATCTGTCTTTAAAAATGATTAAATTCTGTGAATTAAAATGTCCTTGGTCTTTTAAGCATGGGAAACATTCGAAAAAGAATGAACATTTCTCAAGAGGGCTCATAATTTTGACGTCACTTTTATATCACTAAATGTCACTTTAAGCTGAATTCTTGTATCCTGAATAATATCTAGTCAAATATTATTTGCTGTCATCAGTCAAATATTATTTGCTGTCATCATGGCAAAGATAAAAGAAATCAGTTATTAGAAATGAGTTAAAACTATTATGTTTAAATATGTGTTAAATTAGGCCCAATCTCAATTCGACCCCTTAGCCCTTCCCCTTACCCCTCGTTTTATCGTTCATGTGAAGGGGTTAGGGGTGTCCCAGTTTTCTTGGGAGGCGCTTGAAGGTGTAGGGCTAAGGGGAGGGCTAGATAACTCTTCAAGCAGAAATTTTTCAGGACCACCAAGGGGTAGGAATATTTCCCAGAATACACCAGCCATGACGGCAGGATAGCTGCACCCAGAAGTAAGGAGATCCACAAATTAGTATTTTTTTTGTCATTATTATGAATTTTTACAACAAACAAGCATATATTTTTATGTATTCATAACCACTACGTGTTTTACCATCATGCTTATTAAAAAAAAATGCTACAATAAAAATTGCAAATTTTTGCTATCTATAATGCCTAATGATAACTCCTGTACAGCAGTCCCACAACATTCTGACACTCGATGACACTCGAATACCCTGTCAGAAAAGTCTAGTGGCTGGGAATGAGCTTTTTACAGTGTTGAATATGGCCACGGTGTAAATGCACAGTACAGTTACGATCTTATTACCACATTAGATCATTATGATAACATGATATATGCCTTCAGTGATTTCCTGAAGATAAATACCAAAAAATAACACAACTGGAATAACTACAGCAGTCGCCATCGTCTGATCTCATATGAAGCAAGAGATCGCGATGACATATGATGATGTGTGCAGGTGCTGTAGTGTTGTACCATTTTTAGGGGTAAGTTTTGAAGACCTTCCCCTTCACACTCTGTTTCAAAGGGCAAGGGGAAGGGGTAGGGGTACAAAAAAAGAATTGGGATTGGGCCTTAATGTGTTTAAAAGAAATTTTGGGGAAAAATGCACGGGAGGGGAGGGCTAATAATTCAAGAGGGCTAAATTCAGTATTTTAAAGAGCAAATTTGGATGCATTGCCTCCTTATGCACTAAAAAGTGGTGTGAAATTCAAAGGTCAACAGCTGCTTCAGCCAAATCATTCAATCCTGTTTATATTTCAGAATAGCAGCAGTGTGTCTCGAAGCCAACCATAACATATGAGTTTACATCGTCTGTTTTGATCTGCGCACTGGGAGTTGGTACACAAACCCAAATCCCAAAGCAAAGCTAAATGCACCCTCGCGCCTCCTCATTTTAATATTTGTTTGTTTAAGATTATGCGAAGAAAGAGATCATTCTGGTTGAGATGAGAACTTCATTTGCCTGAGCTGAATTATTAAAACTGGCGAACGAAATCATTAACATGGAGTTGATGAAATAGAGGTGAGAGAAAGGGTGAAAGAAAGAAAGTGAGACAGAAAGAGAGAGAGAGGGGGCGATGGAGTTTGTTTGTACAGACATTGATCCACAGCCTCCTGGGTCTGCGGCTGCCGTTTACCAATTTGTGTCTTCCCTTTTTCTCAGCACAGCTCGGCGGGAACAAACAGCCGTGCTCGCCAACACTCGACCACACGTTGCTCAGCAACAGCACACGGGTCGGAGGGAGGGCGGTGCGACACGATGGAGATTCGTGAAGAGGGAATCGAGGCCTTTATTAGCCCTCAGTACAGATTTTTGACCCAGACCTCTGCACTCCTCATGACCCTCATCACTGAGTATGTTAACATGGATGCATCAATACTCCAATTTAAACGATTAAGACAACATTCTGATTAAAAGTCTACCATGTACATGGCAATTTTTTATGACCTTAAAGTACAAATGAAATATTGATTTGGTTAGCTCACATTGCTAGTTTTGTGGTGAACAATTCATCTGTGGATGTGATTAGGAAAAAAAGTTTGTCCTTGTAATCTTTATTTGTAACCTGAATATTCTCAGATTAGGTCTGTCTGAGGTATTGGGGCGTGGCTAACACACTTAACCACGCCCCTTCATCTGTCAGCTTTGACAACAAACCGAAATGGTGAGAATGAGGTGTCTGTTTGGTTGTAATAACTCTCCCCAAACCCTTTTCCTGATCTTTTTGAATTAAATGCCTACTTTACTACACTGTAAAACCCAACAGTCAACTTTATCAAGTGAAATGAATGTAGTTAAAGGGGTGGTCCACTACAGTATCATATTTTAAACTTTAGTTGATGTGTAATGTAGCTGTGTGAACATAAACAGCATCTCTGAATGTAAGACACTTAAAGTTCAATGAAAAGGGAGACCTTGGTTTTTATAGAGTTAGCTTAGCAAAGCCTACAATGAACGAATTTTGGAGACTACAAAAAAAATACTTCCAGGCCTTGTGAGATCACAAACGACTTTTACAGCGTACACGCACTGCGCAGCTAAGAGGGCGTGGGCCAGAGGCGCTGTAATGTTACAGCAGAGGGAGCTGAAATGCCAAATGCCAGTTTTTATTTTTAGCTTTTTTGTTTTTATAAAGCATGATGGTAAAACACAAACGCAGTTATGAATGTATTAACATGTGCTTGTTTGTTATAAAAAAATATCAGCTTTTAAAAAATCATAATAATAATGGCAAAAAATACAAATTTGTGGATCTCCTTACTTCTGGGTGCAGCTATCCTGCTGTTGTGGCTGGTCTATTCTGGGAAATCTTCATACCACTTAGTTTCGAGTGTGGTCCTGAAAAATCTCTGTTTGAAGGGGTATCTACCTCTTCCCCTTAGCCCTACGCCTTCAAGCTAAAGACAATTGGGACACCCCTACCCCTCGTTTTACGCATTCCCGTCAAGGGGTACGGGTATCCCAATTCTCTTTAGCTTGAAGGTGTTGGGCTAAGGGGAAGAGGTAGATACTCATTCGAGCAGAGATTTTTAATAGGAAGTGGAAAGGCGAAGGGGTAGAATTGGGATTGGGCCATAGAGTATTTCCATTTTAGTGGCATTATTGAAGGGCAGTACAGAGATGAAAACACCTTAATCAAACTAATACCGTTTTGCATGCTAAAAAAAGACTCATTGGATCAACTTAAATTACTTCAACTATTTACAACTATATTAATTTAGTTTCCTCTTTATTACGTTTTTCAGTAATAAGCTGGAAAAACTTTATTCTTTTAGCTACAAGTAATTTGTTTAAAGGTGCAGTGTGTAAATTTGACAACAAGTGGTTAAAGTAGGTATTGCACTTCTGGTTCAAGGCACACGCAAGAGCAGGTTGCCAGATTGATGACACCAACAAAGGCTGATTTAAGTCGACTTCAAACTAAAAGCAACGGCACGCGATTAAAGGAAAATTTTCCATACTGAAAGGAGTTTCTGTCCTAACCAACACCTGGAATTTATATTTTAGAAATGGCATCTGTTTCTCACAAGTGAACAACAGAAAACTGACAATGATCACCTCAGGTACACCTCATGTGCTTTATTCTGTGTTAAATGCTAATAATGCGAGTTTGAATGCCATTTTACATGACATTTATTGCCATACTACTGAAAGCAGCAGCAGATAGTTCACATCAGATCTTGAAATTAAACTTAAGAACTGTGGCTCAGTACAAACCAACACATGTCAGTGATTCAGCATCTACATTTAATAATGTTAAAGAGGTTTAATATGTATTAATTAGATTATGAACCTTACCATTTCGTTGGAGTGCAGTGAATGCACTAGTCTGTGCTTCTGAATGACTGTTTAAATTTCTGTTGTATTTCGTCTGGATCAAACAGCCAAATTTCTTATCACAGCAAAATTCGTCACGTAGTGTGTTGTTGTACACAGGGTTACAATGTAACCTGCTCACCTAATGTTTAATATTTATATTGTTTGCTAATTAATAACCTCATGTGGAACTCTGAATCCATGTCTCATTTCAAAGTGTGCTAATGTCCACCGGATGTCGCATTTCGGTCACGGACGCACACTTTGAGAGTCTTCTTGAATGAATAAATCAAATACTCTGTTTTCCATGAAGGCAACCCGGGGTGCTGAAATATAAATGGCTCAACTGGCATTGGGCGTGTTAAAAGAATCGAAACAAAGACAGCGTTCCGGTACGGTAAACACTTTTTCAAAGAAGATGTCATCATCTTGACATTGTGATGTTAAAAAGTATGTCAAAAAATGCTAATTAATTTGATGTTAAAACCTTGATCTCTATTTGAGTGTTATAATATGGCTGGGCCAGTTGACATTTCTGTGTGGAGTTTGCGTGTTCTCCCCGTGATGGCGTGGGTTTCCTCCAGGTGCTCCGCTTTCCCCCACAGTCGAAACATATGCGCTATAGGTGAATTGGACTAAATTGTCCGTAGTGTATGAGCGTGAATGAGAGTGTAAAGGTGTTTCTTAGTGCTGGGTTGCAGCTGGAAGGGCATCCGCTGCGCAAACCATGTGCTGGATAAGTTGGCGGTTCATTCTACTGTGGCAACCCCTGATGACTAAGCTAAAGGAAAATGAATGAATGAATAAATGTTTTATTTATCTGAGAGCTTCAAATCTAAATTCCAAATTTGCACTGGATTTTATATCCTTACAATCAACACAGGCTTAATCTGAAAGCGTAGTCCCGCGGACGTTTCTGGAGACCGCGAATAATGTAGCCAGGGGTACGTATGGCTGCATTTTTTAATAAATTTTTTTGTGTTTTTTTTTTAAACGGGGCGGTGTGACGTCGTTCCTTTTTGCGCTTACCGGCTGACAGCTTACTACGTGTGGAGGGCTTTTCCTCCACAACCAGTTTGTCCAGTTAGCTTGTCGTGTACGTCGGCGGACTTGAGACGCAGAGAGGAGATGACGACGACGACGACTGGGTGCGAGTCCGGGGAAGAGTGATCCCAGAAATCAGGTAAGACAAAAACAGAATCCAAAAAATAAAATGAACTAGTGAATAACAGGGTGACAATGTGGTGAAATCCGAAAACCTGGTAAAATACAGACGAGGGCTTTTCTTTCTCTGGACAGCTTTTGTAAATCGTTGGTTGGTTTTTAGGGAAGTAAGAGGGTGGGCGGGTGAATCGATAAAATTGGTTGGGTTTAGGGAAGGAGGAGGGTGGGTCTGTCGATTGGTCAGCCGGCCTCTGGTGGGTTTACGCGAGAACAGCGGACGCGAACAGCACTTGCGAGAGAAATTTGAGATACGAGAAAACGCGTGCAGCGGCCTGCAAAAATACGTACCTCCTAGGACTTATTTCGTGGTCTCCAGAAACGTCCACGGGACTACGTTTTCAGAATGAGCCTGGGTTGCTTACTATGCATGTAAACCACAACGTCTACCATTAGTGTGGGGAAAAACTGTCCAAAAGTGTACATCTGAGCTGTTTTTGATGCCAATGTTAGATGTCAATTTGTTGTTTTGTGTAATAATTCTCACAAATGAGCTTTTTTGCAGTTGACGCAGAGACTGCAATGCTAATATTTTGAAATGCTTGCACTTTAACACCCATATTCAAAAGTTTGCCGTTGTTATGCCAAAATATCTCCTTAATGATTGAGTGCCTCAGACAACACATTAAAAAACAGCTTGGATTGGATGCCTGATGTTTGGGAACATGATCGTGCAGACTTCATAACAAAGGGATGTTTTGTTTTATATTGGTCCGTCTCTTTGTGGAGCGTTTCATTTCTTCAGAAACCATTTTATGACAATATGCTCAAAATATCAAAGAATTTAGCCTTCGTATGAGTTCAAACCAGGCCACAGTGCAGCCGAGGCCACTCAAAACATTCAATTAGCATTTTGGGAAAGACAGCATGTCTGAAAAGTCCCTCAAACCTCCAGCGTAGAGGCAAAAGCTTCAGAATTAAACCATTTAAAGGGATAGTCCACCCCTTAAAATGAAAGTTCCTGTTAATTTAGTCATCCAGGTCATCAATGTACTTTTTTTAGTAGTGTGTTGAAGTAGAACACATACGTACATGCGTTTTTTTAATGAAAATGTATTTATCAGGAAATGCTCACCAAATGTTTATTAAAAGTGCCTTAAATGTTTAGTTTTTAGAACTTAATAATTAATGTTTGTGTTTCTTTAAACACATGCTTTAAATGATTAATTATCTTTTAATATGGAAATTATTCATAAAATTGCTTTGCCTTTATTACAATATCTATCAAAATAAATATTACTGTAAAGAAGTTGGGCAATGCAGTGGTGCAGATCACAGTAAGAAGGTCGCTGGTTCGAGCCTCGGCTGTTTCTGTGTGGAGTTTGCATGTTCTCTCTGTGTTTGCGTGGGTTTCCTCCGGGTGCTGCGGTTTCCCCCACAGTCCAAAGACATGTGATGCAGGTGAATTGGGTAGGCTAAATTGTCCATAGTGTACGTATGTGTGCGCATGAGTGTGTATGGATGTTTCCCAGTGATGGGTTGAGACTGGAAAGGCATCCGCTGCGTGAAACATCTGCTGGATAAGCTGGCGGTTCATTGCGCTGTGGAGACCCCAGAATAATAACGGGACTAAGCCAAAAAGAAAATGAATGAATGAATGAATGTAAAGAAGTTGTCCAACACTTAACAATTGTGTACCTTCATTTTAATTGTATCATAAAAGGTACAGAACAGCATCATAAGAGGTCTTTTCTGTACCATATAAGGTACAACTTTTGCAAAAGGACAAAACCGTTCATTAAGGAGCATTATTTGTATCACTGTGTACCTTTTTTTTTCTGACAGTGTACTTGAAATTAGGGATGTCCAGATCCGATCTCGTGATTTTTAGATTTTATCAGAATCGGATGTTATCTCCCGATCAGGACTCTAAGATATACAGTACGTATACACATCTACAGTTATGCAGTGGCACGGAGTTAGACTTTCTTGATTTCACACAGCTTTAGCATCTAAATGCATTTAAATGCTGGAAAAGCAGAACACAGAAGCAGCTTGAAGCGGAAATCGCGAGTATGTCTATTTAACGTTCATGGCGACAACATAGCAAACTGAGATATGTAAACTTGGGATTACAAGAGGTGGAAAGGAAAAGACTACATTTAACATAAATCTAATAAGGCACCTCAAAAACAAACCTCACAGAAGTGCTCTTTTGTTAACAGAGTCGAGTTTTAAAATATTGGGAATTAAATAAAAATAAGGAACATCCTGGATCTGTTTCTTTCGCTGCTCTTCATTCTTTCTTTTATTTATTATAGAAGTATTGGATCGGGTTTCGGTATTGGTAGATACTCAAATCAAATGACTCGAGGGCAAAAAAACTGATCTGGACATCCCTACTTGAAATACGACCTCATCATTTCAAGAACAGAACCAACGAATGTATAACCGATCCCAGTCCTATGACCCTATTTTACCCTATTAAATCAGGGTAAAATATGATCTGTGTTTAGATTATGTTCAGTGGTAGGTGTAAATTTCAGTCAGTGATTTCTGACAGGACTCTTTTGTGTGTGTGTGTGTGTGTGTGTGTATGCATATATGCATGTGAATGCAGGAATAAATTATCAAGTGTCAAGTAATCATCAAGAACTTTAACAAATAGTTATATTATGTATGCATTTGTGAGTATCTCCATTCTGAAGTGTTGACATGTATTTGTGGATAAACCATCTGCCTTTTTTATTAGTATATTATTGTTTCAGGTATTTCTCATATGCACTCAAAGTACACTGCTGCTTCAAACTAATTTAAATGAGCTGAATCAACACGATTAATGAGATTTTTGGGGAAAACTTTGTTTTTAAATTTGTAAAAACATTTAAGTTAGCTTAATTGATTTGCATTTGGGATAACATGAAGGAATTGCGTGAAACCCAGCATTTTTCACATTGTGCATTGTAAAACATTTTGGGTTCCACACATTTGATATGTGTTTGCATAACATGAAAGAATTAAGTTATTAGGTTTTACAAATTTCAGTGGATTGAACTAAGGGTGCTTCGATTGATTGGTCACTGATCACAATCGGACAATAATCACATGGGGGAGTTTGATCACCTGTCTCCACGAAGGCCCATCTAGAAGGGCTGATCAAGACGAGGCAAGTTTATATCTATATAGCACATTTCATACACAGTAGCAATTCAAAGTGCTTTACATAAACAGGAGATAAAAGAGAAGTCAAACTAATAATGAAAATTATTAAAAACAGATTAAATGTGTTAAAACAGGTTATAAAACAATGGAAAAGAAGAGAAAGACCTAATAGAGTAATCTGTCGGACATAGCACAGTGCTCTTTCAGTAAAGGCACAGCTAAACAGTGGTGGTGGTGGGGGGGGGGGTTGCTGTTAGTAGCTGAAGGTGGATTCACCCTGCTTTGACTGAACTCTTGTAATTTCTAGTTTATATGATCCTAAAGTCTATTCTGAATGTAACTGGGAGCCAGTGTAAAGACCTGAGGACAGGTGTGATGTGCTCTGATTTCTTGGTTCTGGTCAGAATCCTGGCCGCAGCATTCTGGATGAGCTGCAACTGTCTGACTGTCTTTTTGGGAAGGTCAGTGAGGAGGCCGTTACAGTAATCCACCCTGCTGGTGATAAAAGCATGAACAAGTTTCTCTAAGTCTTCACTGGAAACAAAGCATCTGATTCTTGCAATGTTTTTTGAGATGATAGTATGCTGATTTACTAACTGCTTTGATATGACTATTGAAACTCAGATCTGACTCCAGAGTCACACCACTATTCTTATCTTGTTGTTGTTTGACCCTTAGTGCCAAGGTACGCATTCACCTTGAGAACCTCATCCGTGAAGTTATAGGTAAACAACTTAAAAAATTTCCTAGAGAAATTCTGCGCACGCTGCCTGTAACGTTAACTTGCGTTACGCTAGGTCACTCTCCTAAGAACACAGCGAAAAGTTAGCTCAACCTCTATTACAGCTCATGATGGACATTTCTCAAGGATGGAATAATGTGATGTGATCGATGGCTCTTGTGTGATTATTAATGCCTGTGACAGCGGTGACGTCATTTTGACAGTGAAGTGTCACTTTTTGATTCGTACTCGTAATCAGGTCGTCATGTCCGCGGTGAAACTGTATTTAGTGTGTCCAAAGCACATCCATCGTAAATGTAAAAAGTCGTATACAAACAGACAAAGAAAGTGTCGTATCTGTTCTAATCGCAGATTATGGAATTGTACCCTTGTAAAATTATGAGTAAGTTTCGTTTTCCTTTACGATTTTAAAATCACGTGAATTTTATTTACACACAAAATATTTATGACAGCGATTTTATTCCATATACTTACCCCATTTGAGGAGCTCACGCAACAGCTGCTGTCGCATCATACCATCCATAAGCAGGGGTACTCAACAGGCGATGCCGCGTCACGCTGAAGATTTTTTAAATTACATTTTGTGCTCGCGCCATGTCGTAATGCCGTTCTTGAAAACATGACAATCGTCGCTCACCAAGTTCAATTCACATATTTTGGTTTTGATGAGAGGGTTTATCTGTGCAGAATTCAATTGTGGAGCTGAATTGAACCGTACGAACTACAATGTAGTAGTAGACTACTATTACTACTAGTAATAATATTAGCAACAACAACTTTTGCGTTATTTCTCTGATACATATTTTTTTCTAAAGGGGTGCAGTTTTCGGCAACCTTATTTTTACCACATTTTCAGATTTTGCCACATTCTCACCCTGGTTTTTACTTATTTTATTTTTTGACTTCTGTTTTTGTCTTACCTGCTTTCTGGAAACGTTCTTCGCCAGACTCGAACCTCGTTGTTACGATCAACTCCTGTCTGCGTCTCAAATTCTCAAGCATACATGGCCAACCACTGGACAAACCGGTAACAGAAGAAAAGCTGTCCACACGGAGGTCAGCGGTCAGCTGGTAAGCACAAATGGGAATGGCATCATATCGCCCCGTAGTGTTCGGATTAAAGACGAAATGAATGAGCATATGTTGCATAAATCATTTCAGTTGTCTCCAAAAAAACCCTTAAGAATTAAATGTTTGTTTTAGCTTATTTTAAATAAGTAGTTTTTGAGCAAACATGCCATTTTTTTGAGCGTGTGCTTGGTTAATAATTCCCAAGCTATTATGTCAACATGAGACTTCCCACAAAAACAGGATGAAGGCACTTTTATCCCCATTCAGAATAATTCAGCCCTAAATACTCCAGACGTTCCTATCCATTCCCATCCTGGCTTACTGGATATGACAAACATATGCTGAGGGCTGTCTGTGTAAGGTTTACCTCAGTCCCACGACGAATAAAATAGGAGGATTATTGGATTAGAAAGGAGAGAGAGCGAGAAAGATGAGGAGATTGCTTTTTCCTTTACATGCCATTTCATATTCTCATATATTTTCAATTAAAGCGATGCAGCCATTGATTAAAGACCTCATAGACATAAAGGCGGATATAAAGGCGTGCCGCTGTTTCATTAATAAATGATTATGTAATGTTTAATAACTGCATTAAAGATGAGCATCAAAACAATGACGATGCACTTTAAAAAACGCTGGGTTGTTGTTGGAACCCATGGTTGGGACAAATATGGACATACACAAATGCTGGGTTGAATAGTGTCATTTAAAGAGCCTCTATTTTGCATTATGAATGGTCATATTTTGTTTTTTTGGGGGGTCTCCAACAACTGATATGAGTGCAAGGTGAAAAGCATTTTCATTGTCTTATAATATGCATTTATTTTACCTAATTATCCCAATGACTCTCACATGATTCGTTCAGCGATTCATTTGTTCCCAAACCCCTCCTTTACAAGAAGCTAATTTGCTGTGGTTGGTCCGATGACCCAGTCTGTTGTGATTTGGTTGACTGGGTTCAGCGTGACAGAGTATGTAGGTATGCAAGTTAGGCATGGGCAGGTATAAGATTCTGATGGTATGATAACCTTGGATAGAAATATCACGGTTTGACGGTATTGTGATTACTGCTCTAAAATATATTCTTTTTAAATATAAAGGTAAAAAACAAAAGCTTTTTACCCTTGAACACAATATATTTTATTTTGAGAAACATCGAAAATATTTTGGAGCAGTAAACCTGTCAGGCTAAATAATTAAAATGAATTATTGACTTCTGCTGTCTTTAGTTTCGAAAACACGGATTTCTTTACAATTTAAAACGCCATCTTTGGATATTTTTTTTCTGCTGGAGATACTGTTGTCCTAAGAAAAAAAAAAAAAAACAGAAATATAAAGTCTTACATATACCGTAGGTACGCTATAGCAGAAAATGTTGGCGGTTTTAAAACCTTGACTTTTCCAAACCCAATATACCGTGAAAACTGTCATCGTCCCATGCCTAATGCAAGTAGCAGAAAGTATGTGAGAGCCCAATGCAGCAATGCATTCAAGCAATGCAGTTAAACACCAGCATATTACTCTACTCTTAAACCTAACCCAAAGTAATAACAACGACGCACATTCAGTATTAATCCACACTGTGGCAAAAGTTGAATTATTTTGAAAATTGACTGCGCTGCATGTGTGTAGGAACCGCTGACGGTGGCCATAGCAATGACAAATGGCAGAGGATCGCCAGTTCAGAAACGCATTTAAATCGGTAAAGGAAGAAGCACACGTCGGTTGTTCAACATGGTTTTGGACGCGATATGTGAACAACCCTATAAAGGTTTAACCTGAGATATAATAGACAATGATCTTTAAAAGACACGTGATTAACAAACTACACAAAACGAGGCAACACTTTTAATCACTCTTACATGTGATCATCTGGAGGAAGAAGAAACTGGTCCATATGAGCTGTAACAGTTACTGATAAAGTCCCATCTATAGTCTCTGCTGCTCCTTCCTTTAATAACAAACGGCTGATGAATCCCACGTTGCAGCGTAGGTTATTGTATCAAACATCTGAAAAACATTAGGAACAAATGCAGCACTTGGTTGGCTATACTGTGGTGTTGTGAAAATGAAACTTAACCCTTTATTCGCTGTCATTGATCATCATCTTCGCGTCATGATCAGTCCCGCATTCCGTTATTGATCCGTTACACATATTTGGTTATGTACCGTGTCGACGTTCATGCATTCAGGCAAAAGATCCGAACCCAACACGATTCATTTATTCAACTCCGAGTCGACTACGTGTATGCTCCGGCGCAGCCTTCTTGTGGTCGCATAGCCCTCACCGTGGCCGTCACTGACGTGTACCTCTCAAAAAAATGCAACTACACGTTGCAAAGATGCGTAGCGCAAACTCTGTGATTGGTTGGCTTGGTTACGCTGTGGGAGGGACTGAGAGCCGCGTGAACCAATTGGAGCAAGAGTTTACAAGTGTTGAGGCCTGTGAAGTTTTTGTTTACCTCATGATTAAAGTTGTTGCACGTCCGCCAGTCCTCGCCTCTGAATGAGCGAGTTTAAGCTACTTGTACATTTAAGGTAGCATTCAGAAGAACAAAACACCAGCAAAGAAACTCGTCACAGAGGAACATAAAAACCTATTACAGAAGTGTTATTGCAGAGCAACACAAACAGCACGCAAAATTATAAATGCACAATTATGCGCAAAAAAGACTATAGAATACACAAGACGTGTCACTCGTATACTTTTGAATGGATAAAACTGCATATAACTGTCAATATGGCTAAAGGAGCCCCGCCTTCTAGTACAGGAGCCAATCAGCGATCGCTATATGGTGAATAAAGCCTGCCTTCTAGTACAGTAGCCAATCAGCAATCGCTATAGAATGACAAATATCTGAGGGAGGGGCTCAAACCAGACGCAAGTTTCTGCAGATTCTGTGTGATACGAACATTTAGAAATGAAACCAAATAGACAGTTGTTTCATTTTATTGGTTATACGTAATGTAATCATAGTTTTGGCAAGTAGTTAGGGAGAATTTGATGTCTCCCCATTCAAACAGAATGCCTGCGCATACTGCCCGAGAGGAGTTTGAAAGATGGCCGCCAAGTGAAATGACTTGCCTTAAAGGGGCTTTGGCACAAGGCTGGTGCTGTTGGTCACGCTGATCACTCAACGCAGACTAAACTATGCTTAAGCCAAAGGAAAATTAATGATGAATGAATTATTTTGATTTATTATTATTTAATTTTGTTATTTTATTGATATTTGTTAGACTTTATTATTGTTAATTCTTTAACATTTGATGCAGACACTGAAATAGAACCTCTTGTAAACATTTCAAATGTTCATCAACATATTTTTGTGATTTTTCTGCACTTATAATGGGAAGCCATATCCACGTGGATGTTTTCATTTGCACAAAGCTCTCTGGATCACACACTTGACTCCTATGCACGCCACCAAACCACACAACAATAGAATGCTGCGAACATTTGCTTTATTTATTTTTTTTCTTCTTGTGGTGCCTGTTTTCGTGTGGCTTCACTTTTAAGCCTGATATAAGATTTCTTTGCCAGACATAAGAATGTGATCACATGCTCCAAACAAGCTAAAACAGCAATCCCAAGGGCCTTGAAGCTCCCGGTTCCTCAACCCTTCCAGCCACAAGATCATAGCCTCTCCATACAGCAGGAAATATAAAAGTGCACTTTTTTTTTTTTACAACACCTACAGTCTCCTTGAACGACGCTTCTTAAAGTCAAGCCATATGTGTGCTTAACTCTTACGTGTGCCTGAGACCCTTGTCACCCAGCTGGAATGCCTTTTAAATGCATAATAAAGCCTGGAGTCTGTTGGCAAGGATTTTTTCGGTGCTATATACATGCGTTTAAATGAGGCTCTATAGGGATTGTTGGCTTCGCATGCATGTATTTGTAAGAGCTGAAATCCTGTTCATGCATTGGAAAGAGTGTGATATTGATGGTTTGATCTATCAGATCTGGAAGGGAATGCTTGACGCCTGGGGCTGGATAGGCTGGACCTGGACTGGTCTTTGATTTGATTATTTGCGTTTGTGAAAGCAAGCCGTGCAAGTTTAAGGTTGTCTTTTGACTTGTAGGGACAATACAGTATTAGGTTTGACTGATTGCATTATGTGGTGGAAAAAATGTACTAAAATGTGGGTCTTAAATGCACTGATGATACTTTTTCACACAATACAAAAAAAATTAGGATAATGCTTTAAAATGAGGATAAATGCTGTTCCATGGCCAGATGTGTGTTGTTTTCTTCATTATCAGTTGTGGAAGTAACGAATTACAACTACTCGCGTTACTGTAATTAAGTACATTTTTTGAGTATTTGTACTGTCATGAGTATAATTTTAAGATTTTACTTGTACTTGAGTACAAATTAAGCTGACTAATTTACTTTTAAAATCACAATTAGTTACAGAGTACTGTAATTAAATAAATATTTTAACCACTGACTTCGGTAGCCAATAAAAAACTCTCATCTTAACGGACCAATGAAAAGCCTGGTACTTATTTGAACTGGAAAACAAGTTCAGGCTACTGCAGATTTACGTGAGCGGACGGTCATCATACAGTCAGAAGGTTATCAACTGACATATGGAGATTCAAGACAGCAATAATGAATCTGAAGAACGCAGAAATGAGAAGAAATAGCAGAGGATGAATGCCCATGGCCACACCCGGAGGAGCTGGTCACCTACAGGTACATAGGGAACAAAGGAGACAGATGTGCTGATGCAGTGTGAATAGCTGTTATCATCTAAAAATGCTAATTAAATTAATGCCCAAAACTGAAATAACGCATTAAAGACATGCAAATAAAGCAGCGTTTCCATCCAACAAGTCAAAGAGAACTAAATCGCCACTGCCTGATTATCTGGCAGCAAATATCAAAAGTAAAAGTTGAATTTGCTGCGGTAGGAGCAGCTGCGTGAATATATTATGTTCATTTAATAAACGACTTGCACCTCAGAAGGCAATCCTGACACGCAGTGGACGCACGCTGGCGTTTAAAGGCGTGAGACACAGATGCTTTTGACAATTATGGAGGTGATCAATAATATAATAATACTAATAATGCAATGGTTTAGAATGACCAAAACAACACTTTAGATGTTTTACAATGTACTCAGCCTGCTGGTTTGTCCATTCACACGCATTTTCAAAATGTATGTGCATCATGGCGTTTCCATCAACCGTTTTTTTATGTGCATATACAAAAAGCGCATGAAATAAGTGGATGAAACCTGCCCTCTGCTGTGCCATCTGGCTTACCCCTGGTTTCCGCAGGGTCTTAAGTCTCAAAAACTTTAAAAATAGGCCTTAAAGTCTTAAATTTGCTGTTCTAGGTCTAAAATATTCTTGCACAGGTCTTATTTTTACGATGTCCATTTAATGCTACATCTAATGCTCATTTAAGTTCTTTTTTGTTGTTGTTGCTGCTTGGTTTTCGTGGTGTTGTAGATCTTCATTTCACTAGTCCTAATGTAACTCTGTGTGCGTGGCGAATGTGACGTCATCGCTGTGTGTTGCTTAATAGTTCCCCTTTAATGACAGTTGTCGTAAGCATATTCATACACTGTAAAAAATTAATTTACGGTAAAAAACGGCAGCTGTGGTTGCCAGTACTTTACCGTTAAAAATACGGTACAAACCGTAAAAGTAATTTCTCATTTTTATGGTAAACTACCGTATTTTATTAATTTATAGATGTAATATGTCTGTATTTTGAAATACCAACATCTACACATCTTTTGTTACACAGATAGACACGTTAACACAGCCATAAGCAGGTGGTGATGAGAAAGTTACATAATGAACTAATGCTCATTGCAACCAACTTTCCCACAAGCAGGAGAGTGTATCAGTGTATAGAACAGGGATGGGCAAATTCGATCCTGGAGGGCCGGTGTCCTGCATAGTTTTGCACTAACCCTAATCAAACACACCTGCTCGTAGCTTTCTAGTGATCTTGAAGACACTAATTAGGGTGTTCAGGTGTGTTTGATTAGTGTTGGAGCAAAACTCTGCAGGGACACCGGCCCTCGAGGATCGAGTTTGCCCATGCCTGCTATAGAAGGTGCTCAGTGTCATTCACACAGCTACTAAACACCAGTATGGTAACACGCACAAAATTAAAGTCATGAAATTAACATTGTTTATCAACATTAGATGTAACATAAATCTCTAATGTACATAACTGATGAGGGAAACAACTAAAAAGATCCATAGTAACGTCAACAAAAAGCATAAAAATTGATGTGCCATGCAGGGAATTCTGGGAAAGCCGATTTACGGTTATTCACCGTATATATTAAGGAAATACACCGTTAACCAGGTTATGGATTTGTACTGTAGCATTTTTACAGTTTTTTTACCATTGAAATAACAGCCATTTTTTACAGTAATCATGATGTCATGTTATGATTATAAAGCTTTCATGGCAGTCTTTTGAACACCCCCTTCAAGTAAAGCATTACTGAAAGTTTGTATCCAGCATTGTGGCTTAACCTAATTGTAACCAGGTTAGATTTGTTTGGTTTGTTGACCTAAAGCTCTCTGCAACCCATCTAAAGTTCGTTCAACTGGTTTTGGCTTCAGTCATCGATTCACTCGTCGAACTCTTTGTGTCTGGGATGAGCAGAATAGATCTGTAGGACAGAAAAGCATTGAAGCGAAGCAGGAGTGTGAACATTATGGTAAAGACACCTCCGCAAGCTCCGCTCCTCCCTATATACCGCCGATTTAAAGACTGATTCTATATTTGCAAACCTTTGATGATATCATTATCCGACTTCCAGATCATCTTGGAGACGGAGAGTCTGGCATTGTGTAGGTTTAATGATTCTGTTACTTACATCATCTTTGTTTGGGTGCTCATTAAGCGGCCTGCGGTGTGATGTTCCCACAGATGTCCATGTCTGACAGGGAAGCTCCTTCAAGCGGGTGCAATAGTTAATGTTTCTGTTCGATAAAAGGGTTGAATCGTTCCAATTATAACACAGAGTGAATGCTAAATCGTTAGCACATGGATAAATCGACTGCTGTCCCCATATGCTGGTCTCGTGCGAGACGCTGGAACCTGTCAAACTCATAAAGTATAAGGAGGACAGATGCTCCTAGTTAGCGAGACATACGGTCAGGCGACTCAATAAAACTTGACCTAGCGTACAACACACACTTCTTTAAATCAATAGCTGCTTGAAAAAAAGGATCACAAACTGATGCTTGTTCTCTCACATGAGAGGTTTATGGCTGGGGCCTGCTAAAGTTCATGCAGAAAGCGCTGATGTGCCTCGGTGGAACTAAAAAGGCCTGCGTGCAGAAGCTATTTTAGGTGATCATCCAGATGCACACGTTAAAAGATCCCAAAGGGAAAACGCCTCAGGATTTTAGACAGGGGGCGAATGTGCAGCTTTTGCATTTTCGGGAGGACACAATGAAGCATGACCTGGTTTGAAAGAGGAAATTGGTCTCATTTTTATGAATTAGAGATTAATCGATATTTGTCGTCACACCATTAGACTGTCAAAGAATGCCTCCCCTGGTGGGCAAAATATTATTATCTCTTTTCTATTTATGGTCATTCGTTTATTCATTCATTCATTTTCCTTCTGCTTAGTCTCTTATTTATCAGGGGTTGCCACAGCGGAATGAACCGCTAACTTATTTAGCATTTGTTTTACACAGCGGAATTCACACACACTTATACAAAAACGGCCAATTTAGTTCATCCATGTGTTTGAACTGTGGGGTAAACTGGAGCACCCGTAAGGAAACCCACGCCATCACGGGAAGAACATGCAAACTCCACACAGAAATGCCAATTGACCTAGCTAAGGGTCGAACCAGTGCCCTTCTTGCTGCTACCCACGAATTATTATTATTATTATTATTATTATTATTATTATTATTATTATCATTATTATTGATTAATAATAATAATAATAATAATAATAATAATAATAATTTATTAATATTATTGTTGTTGTTTTAATAATTACTGTTTTTTATTATTATTATTATTACTAATAGTAATATATCTTATTATTATTTTAATCATTATTATTGATTAATAATAATAATAATAATAAGAAGAAGAATAACAATATTTTATTAATATTATTGTTGTTGGTTTAATGATTACTATTTATTATTATTATTATTATTATTATTATTATTATTATTATTATTATTATTATTATTAATAACAATAATAATAATAATAATAATAATAATAATAATAGATTTTATTATTATTATTTTAATCATTATTATTGATTTAATAATAATAATAATAATAATAATAACAACAACAACAATAATGTTGTTGTTATTGTTATTATTATTATTATTATTATTATTATTATTATTATTATTATTATTATTATTATTATTATTATTATTATTATTAACAACAAAATACGAAAACTATTAATAAACAGATAATTTCTGCAGTGCATACTAGGCCCATCTGCCCTACATCCTTAATATTTTTTCTGCGTATCTCTTCATTTTATTTGGACCGGCTTTAACGAAGCACTAAAAACCTCAGCTCGACACATGACCTCAGCTCCAGACATTTGCACGAGTGTCGCAGGTCCCTCGTTTTTTTAATTTTTGATTTCAGTCCAAATGATAAATAAAAAAATCTAAATTGTTTTCATTCGCACATGCCGTTCTTGAGATTCTTGAGCTTGCAGTCACACCATTGTATGACTGCATGGAGCAAGGAGCTCAATTATTTATTAAATGTGTGAATTTGAAGAGAAACGGACAGAATTTTATTATTATTATTATTATTATTTGTCTTTTCATTTTTTTAAATTTTAATTTATTCATTATAAATGTATTATTACTATTTTCATTGTTGTTATTATTATTTATTTATTTATTTAATAATACTAATAATTTGTATTATTATATTCAATAATTTTTGATTATTAATTGTAATAATAATATATCTTGTTGTTATTATTATTGTTTTTATTATTATTTTATTTATTATTACTATTTTTATTGTTATTATTATAAATAATGTATTTATGTATATATTTATCAATTATTATTTATTAATTAGTTTTATTTTTATTATTATTATTATTATTATTATTATTATTATTATTATTATTATCATTATTTTTATTATTATTATTATTATTTGTCTTTGTTTTTATTTATTTATCATTTATTATTACTATTTTATTGTTGTTGTTATATTTATTAATTTATTAGTTATTTCATGTATTTAATATTATTATTATTATTATTATTATTATTATTATTTATTATTATTATTATTATTTTGTCTTCATAATTTATTATTATTTATAACAATTTGATAATTGTTGTTTGTTTTTTCATATATATTTTTATTTTATTTAGAATTTTATTTATCTTAATAATAATAATAATTATTATTATTATTATTATTATTATTAATAATAATAATAAGTTGGGTATTTATTAATTATTATTATTTGTTGTTATTGTTGTTACTGTTATTGTATTACAGATAATTTTTACAGTGCATACTAGGCCCATCTGCCCTATATCCTCTATTTTTTCTGCCTATCCCTTAATTTTATTTGGACCGGCTTTAAAGAAGCACTAAAAACCTCAGAATGTCACAGGTCCTTGTTTTTTTTTTTATTTTTTTTATTTTATTCCAAACTATAAATCTGTCCAAATTGTTGTCATTTGCACATGCCGTTCTTGAGATTCTTGAGCTTAATTAAAAAGGAGCTTAATTATTTATTTTATGTTAAATGAGAATTTAATATTATTATTATTATTATTATTTGTCTGCATTATTTTTATTTTATTTATTTTTATTTTTAGTTTATTTCTTTTATTTATTAACATTTTTATCATCATCATCATCTTCATCATCATCATTTTATTGTTGTTGTTGTTGTTATCATCATTATTATTATTATTATTATTATAAATGTATGCATTTGTGTTCATTTAACAATCATTATTATTGTTTATTTATTATTACTATTACTATTCTTTGTCGTCTTGTCATTTTTATTTTCTCTTCCACTTTAATTATTATTTAATTTTATTTTGTTTATTTATTTTATTATTATTATTTTATTTATTATTATTATTAATAATTAATTAATTTAAGCATTTATGTATTTACTAATTATAATTTATTATTATTATTATTATTATTATTATTATTATTTATTATTATTATTATATTTTTTATTATTATTATTATATTTTTTATTAAAAACAAAATCCGGAAACTGTTAATAAACAGATAATTTCTACAGTGCATACTAGGCCCATCTGCCCTACATCCTCTTTTTTCCTTCTCCGCGTATCCCTTCATTTTATTTGGACTGGCTTTAAAGAAGCACTAAAAACATCAGACCCAGACAGACGAGTTTAGCAAGAGTGTCACAAGTCCTCGTTTTTTTTTAATTTGATTTCAGTCCAAATGATAAATCAGTCAAAATTGTTGTCATTTGCACATGCCGTTCTTGACATTCTTGAGCTTCCAGTCACACCATTGCATGGAGAAGTGTGACTGGAATATCTTAGTCATTGCCTACAGACAAAACAAAGCAGCGGCTCACCTTGGGGCAAAGATTCTTGGAAATCTGTACGTGTGGATTTGTGTTTTCAGCTGAGAATCATCCACTGTCGGAAGAGATTTGTGTTGTTGCAGCTGAACATTTGCTCCAGTTTCAAGAGTATTCAGAGCTCATGAAAGGAGTATTTACAGACATAATTTGATGTTTAAATCTACACTCAATCACTACCATATGTAAACTTTAAAGGTCCCTTATAATGTTATTTCAGAGGAATGTTCTGGGATATTTAGCAATAGGTTTACATCTATATGACGTCAACAAACACTTCAAACAAACAGTTTCCTCACAGTATGCAGCATTATGCACGCTGCAGCATTATCATTTATTCTGGTCAACAGTTTTATTATTTCTTATAAATTAATTCAGCCATAGGCCAGCAGGATGGTGAGTTTTTTTATTTATTTATTGTTTTTTATATCGTTTCTATTCGTCGTCTTCTATTAATTTATTATTATTATTATTATTATTATTATTTGTTGTTGTTGTTGTTATTGTTATTATTATTATTATTATTCATTTTATATTTATTATTATTTTTATTATTAATATTGTTAATTTTAAATTGTTGTTGTTATGTATTATTAATTATGTTATTATAAATGTTTTTATTATTTTAATAATAATAATAATAATAGTTGTTGTTGTTGTTGTTGTTGTTGTTGTTGATTATTATTATTAATATTAATATTAATATAAATGCATTATTATTATTGTTATTATTATTGTTATTAATTTTATTATTATTATTTAATTTTTATTTATTTATTATTAATATTATTATTATTATTATCATTAGAAATTTTATTTTTTATTATTATTTTATTATTAATATAAATGTATTCTTCTTCTTCTTCTTCTTCTTATTATTATTATTATTATTATTATAAATTTTATATTTATTATTATTATTAATAATTTTATGTTTGTTTATTATTATTATTATTATTATTATTATTATTTATTTATTTTTTATTAATATAATTTTTTTATTATTATTATTATCATTATTAATTTTATATTTATTATTATTATTATTTATTTTTTTATTTAAAAAAATTATTATTATTATTATTTATTTTTTATTAATATAAATTTATTATTATTATTATCATTATTAATTTTATATTTTTTATTATTATTATTTATTATTATTATTTATTATTTATTTTTTATTAATATAATTTTATTATTATTATTATTATTATTATTATTATTATTATTATTGGACATTTGTTTGGGAATTTTTGTACTATTATTATTGGCAAGTCCTCATCTATTTCGAGCTGTGCGGAACATCCATGTTGTGGAGAATCTTGACGTAGTCTCAGTAATTGCTTTTGCGCATTTACATGGCAGAGTTTTTATTTCTTTGGTGGTTAGGTTTATTCCATCACCCTCAAAATGATTAGAATTGCAACCAGTTATGTAAATTCGGACCACGAGTCCACATATATGGACATAATTTTTCTAAAAGTACATCATATCAAAAGATGATCCCTCTAATTAGGTTCCGATAAGGCCAAATAGCAAAGAAAAATAAAAAAATTCAAAATAAAACCCCTTGGGCCTGAAATCAAGAAGCAGCTTGTTTTCAGAAATATGTAAAAATTAAGTGATTAAAAAAAAGCACTCAAAATTTACATATGATTTATGAAAACAAGCTGCTTTTCTTCTTTCCCTTTAAACAAGCAAAACAATTTGACAATGGGGTATAATCCAAAAAATCCCCAAAAAAGTTTTCAAAACTGTCTGTAGTTTGCAGTCAGCCAATGAAGACCGTAGACTGGCATACAGGTTTCATTCATTCGCTCATTTTCCTTCGGCTTAGTGTCTTGTTCATCAGGGGTCGCCACAGTGGAATGAACCACCAAATATTCCAGCATATGTTTTACACAGCGGATACCCTTTCAGCTGCAATCCAGTACTGGGAAACACCCATACACACTCATACACTATAGCCAATTTAGTTTATTCAATTCTCCCATAGCACATGGGTTTGGACTGTGAGGAAACCCACGGCAACACGGGGAGAACATGAAAACTCCACACAGAAATGCCAACAGGCCCAGCCATTACTCGAACCAGCGACCTTCTGCTGTGAGATGACAGTGCTAACCACTGAGCCACCGTGCTACCTCGACATACAGATTTGTAGACTGTAAATGGACAGATGGACAAAAATAAAAGTGCTATTTGTTATAAACTTGGAGCTGTGAAAATGTAGAGTTTCATTACACATGTTAGGTAATATCTGAAACACTATAATGGGGCTCTTTGGTTGAATACATGTGAGATGCATTTTCCTCAGTGCACTTCATCACCCTGGATGCATTTGCAGATACAGAATATCAGCCGTTCTCTTTAAAAAGCGATGCTGGAGGTTTTCTGAGAATTCATCATCTTTTCTGAGACATTTGTTGCAATTACTTTTAATGAAGTGGTGTCAAGTTTGTAATGGATTTAACAAGTGTCCTAGCAGAGTAATGACAGGTGTTGCTCATCACTACACTTCTGTTCTACTCTTTTAATTTTTATCTTTTACTGTTCTACTCTCGGCGGCGCAGTAGTTAGTGCTGTTGCCTCACAACAAGAAGGTCGCTGGTTCGAGCCTCGGCTGGGTCAGTTGGCGTTTCTGCGTGGCGTTTGCATGTTCTCCCTGCGTTCGCATGAGTTTCCTCCGGGTGCTCTGGTTTCCCCCACAAGTCCAAAGACATGTGGTACAGGTGAATTGGGTAGGCTAAATTGGCCATGTGTGAGTGAGTGTGTATGGATGTTTCCCAGAGATGAGTTGCAGCTGGAAGGGCATCCGCAGCGTAAAACATGTGCTGGATAAGTTGGCGGTTCATTCCGCTGTGGCGACCCCAGATTAATAAAGGGACAAAGCTGAAAAGAAAATGAATGAATAGATGTTCTACTCTTCTAATATTTCTTATATTGCAAAAAGCATATGCATTCATTATGTTTGAAATGTATAACATGAAGCGTTACCTGCAGGTGATGATCCTTTCTACACTGTAAAAAGTGATTAGTTGACTTAAAAAAGAGAGTAAACTCATTTCCTCATAATTATTAAGTAAATAAACTCATAAAAGTTTAGTCAAAGGGTTTACTTACTTTTTTTCAAAGGGGTTGTCCACTAAAATATCATATTTTAAACTTTAGTTGATGTGTAATGTTTATGTTCACATAGTGAAGTTTCACAAACTAATTTCGAGAGGAGCATGTGATATGATCGACTACAGCTGATCCTTATCGCTAATCATTAGCTAGCCTATCGGATCATTCTAAAACTACTATAAATATCCTGTCTAAACTTCATTCCCTATTCCTCTATTCTTCCTTTCTTCCTCCTCCTCATTCTATGATCGGGTGACACGGTGGCTCAGTGGCTCGCGCTGCTACCTCGCAGCAAGAAGGCCAAAGGTTCAAGTTCTAATTGAGCTAGTCGGCACTCCCTGCGCGGAGTTTGCATGTTCTCGTTGGTTTTCTCCGGGTCCTCCGGTTTCCTCCCACAATCTAAAAACATGCACACAAATTGTAATAACAGTCACAAGCACTTAACACATATACTGAATGAGTAAGAACCAACGTATTAGCCAAAGCATAATTGGGGCACTCGAGAAATACCTGATCTCGTATCCCTCCTAATGTTCATTGACCAGGTGGGAACCTTGGACTCATCTATCTCCGAGCTCAGGGTTCTCTCCCGGGACAGCATGCCAAACCTGCTATTATAGTTGAGCATTATCTAAGTGTGAACTCTTGAAATGTAATACGCTCAAAGTTCAATGCAAAGGGAGACATTAGCTGTGTTTCAAATGGCATACTATACACTATGCACTTACACACTCAACAGTATATGTATGTAGTGTCGTCCCAAATAAAACACTAATGTTTTTTCACTAAATGGAAAATCAAACCGTTTCCCTGATGATGTTTGACGGTGTCCAAATTAGTGAAATAAATGACCAAACTACCAAATAATACCTGCTATGAGTCTAACCGCATTCACCATCGGGAGGCGCTATAATTACTCTCGTAGTAATTATTCCAGGGGGTGTGGCCAGAGGTGCTGTAGTGTTATTCACCTTATTCTCCGCGTATGAGCAGACGCAGCCATTTGAATCTTTTTGGCTCCAGACTTTTGGTCTCATTTACGTCTATACATTTTTTAGAGGTTAAAAACAGCCCGTTCTGCTGCTTGATGCTGCAAACTGATATTTTCTTATGATATTATTCTACTCTGTAAAGTCATGCAAACACTTGTTTGTAGAGCGAGTTTGACTGTTTTCTGCCATTTATTATTTCTAGTCATTTCTCCTAATAGGAAACTGAATTGAAAGTTCTAAAGTAATCGCAAAAACAAGTGCTCTTCCGCAATGAAGAATAAGGTCAATAGCAGAGAAAGCTAAAATGCCATTTAAACACAGAGCTTCTGTTTCTGTATTTGGGCTTCCAAAGGACATGACACATGGAGAAGTGCTTACAATTTGATTTTAATTATGTTTTAGAGAATTATAATAAAGATGTAGCTCTAGCATTTGACAAAGGACAGCTTCCAGAATCTCTCTCAGTTCAGTGCTGGATTCAGCTAAAAACTCCTCAAAGCTGGAGCAGCTCCATCCATAATAGACAAAGCTGTGGACTGTGAGCCACCACCTGTAAGTGTTTTTATTTGTTAGAATTGATCTATTACATGCATAGTGTCTAGCGTTAATGGTATGTTGTAGGAAGGACGTAAACAAGGATGTAAACAACAGGAAATGCTGTTTGGCACTGTTAACAATTTAGCTACGAATTCATATTTATCAGTCAAACTGCTGTAAACACCCACACTCTTCATTCGTGCTGCAGTGTGTCTATGTGCTGCTTTCTCTGCATTATACATCTCAAATAACAAACTCGCAAAAGATATGAACGTTTCATATTACTTACATATGCTTATAACCTGAATATATATGAAAACTTGTCAGGTTTTATTTTAGAGAGCAGGCGTGAGGTTCAGCTGTGTCCTCTTCATTTTCTGTCTAATTCAGGCTACACTGGCTGACCGTATTTACACAACAGAGGCACACAGCATGTGCTAGTAGGGGTATGAGTTTTCTTGGTGACGTGGAGCCAATCTGCGAAGCACAGTATGTTATCTGAGCCTCTTAAGGGCGGGCTTTAAGAAGAACTTGGAAATATGACAGCTATATGACAGTCCTAAGTATGCTACCTGACAAAAGTCTTGTCGTCGATCCCAGTTGTACAAGCAAAAAATAACAATCATCACAAATACTGCAGAAGACCTACTGGAACCTGCATGGACTCAAGATTCTCAGAGAAATCAGTCAAGTTTGCTGAAGGAAAAATCATGGTTTAGGGTTACATTCAGTATGGGGGTGTGTGAGAGATCTGCAGAGTGGATGGCAACATCAACAGCCTGAGGTATCAAGACATTTGTGCTGCCCTTTACATTACAAACCACAGGAGAGGGCAAATTCTTCAGCAGGATAGCGCTCCTTCTCATACTTCAGCCTCCACATCAAAGCTCCTGAAAGCAAAGAATGTCAAGGTGCTCCAGGATTGGCCAGCCCGGTCACCAGACATGAACATTATTGAGTATGTCTGCTGTAAGATGGAGGCGGCATTGAAGTTGAATCCAAAGAATCTTGATGAACTCTGGGAGTCCTGCAAGAAGGCTTTCTTTGCCATTCCAGATGACTTTATTAATCAGTGATTTGAGTCAGTGCAGAGATGTATGGATGCAGTCCTCCAAGCTCATGATGGAGTCAGACACAATATTCATTCTGTTTCCACTGCAGCATGACCACATATTCTATACTGGACATTATTTCTGTTCAGTGACAAGACTTTAGTCTAAGAAAAGTCAGACCTTACTGTTCTAATGAAATCATTAAAAAATCAAGGCTTGATCATACTTTATTCTGGTAAAATAAGCCTAATCTAGAGGCCTTTGCCTTTCATAAAAGCCACTTCTGATACCAAATGATCAACTAGAAGTCAAGTTATAATTTGTTGCTCCTAAAACTTGGATAGGCGACAAGACTTTTGTCAGATAGTGTACTTTGTAAAAAAAGATGTGTTTACACCATGAGTACATTGCAAAAAATTACTAATTTCAGTGTAAGTATTCGTTAAGGCAACTTAATATGAAGTAGGACCAAATAATCTAATCTAATGTCTATTAGTATCCAAAGTATCCACAATTGTTTTTCAAAGCTCCTTTGTTAAATTTTACATGCATTTAATCTTAAAATGACTCCATTGCATGCTCTATTTAGATCTTGTTTCTTTAGTATCTGTTGTAATTTATTTCTGGCGATATTCTGCCGCAGATATTTACTTTAATTCCAAAGGTCGTTTCTATTTATGTGCGCTCGAACAGTTACATTAATGCTTTCTTTTGAAATGCATGCCTCTTAAAATGTCTTGCAACAAAAGGCCTGTGGAGCAGCAAGTAAAAGCATCGATTTAGATCAGTTTGTAGAGCTTTGTGACAATGTAATGAATGCCTTTGTGTAAAACTGATCTATATAACATATTGCATTTCTTTTAAAATATGCATTAACAAATACTTTTCGAAAGTTCTGCCCTTTAACTCATTGTTAATGAGAATTTATCATTTCTTCTTTCATTCTTTTTCCTTCGGCTTAGTCCCTTTATTCATCAGGGATCGCCACAGCGGAATGAACTGCCAACTTATCTAGCATATATTTTACAGCAGCAGATGCCCTTTCAGCTCCATCCTAGTATTGGGAAACACCCATACGCACTCATACACTACGGCCAATTTAGTTTATTCAGTTCACCTATAGAGCATGTGTTTGGACTGAGGGAGCACCCAGAGGAAAAACACACCAATACGAGGAGAACATGCAAACTCCACACAGAAATGCTAACTGGTCCAGTGTATGTGTATGTATATGTATGTATGTATGTATGTGTGTATGTATGTATGTATGTATATGTATGTATGTATGTATGTATGTATGTATGTATATATATATATATACATACACACACACACACACACACACACACACACACACACACACACACACACACACACACACACACACACACACACACATACATACACACATACATACATATACACACATACATACACACATATATATATATATATATATATATATATATATATATATATATATATATATATATATATATATATATATATATATATTAAAGCTTTTATGTATAAATAAACAAGTAAACTGCATTGTCTCAGAATATACACACATCTCACAGGTGTCTCTTTTGATCGCCCACTGTCATCTCAATGGCGAATGCGTCAAGTATAAAAGCCCCGTCCGATTAGTGAAGTGCGCGATGCAGCGCCAGGCGAAAGTATAAATCAGCCTTGATATGATTGTTTGTTTTCCTGTAGTTTAACGGTGCATCTAACCTGTCTTCAGTACTGTTCAATTTCAATACATTTATTTAACCACTAATTTTAATTTAGCATTTTCTCTTTGTGTATGCGTGTTTTTGATATTGTAATATAGGTCTTAAATTTAATACTTGTCTTAAAAAGGTCTTAAAAAGTCTTAAATTTGATGCTATGATATCTGCAGAAACCCTGCAATCCATATGGAAAAGTACCCGACTTGTGTCCTCGGAAGTTGCTTTTTCCCAAGTCTGAACTTCCAAGGACGCATGGTCGAACTTCGCATACTTTGTGGTGAGAAGTGAAGTTTCATAAACTAATTTCGAGAGGAGCATGTGATATGATTGAGCACGTCTGGCCACTCATCTGTAATCAGTAATAATCCAATCAGAGTGATCCTAGTCTACTATAAATGGATCATTTTCTCCCTACTGCTCTATCTTTGTTTGGAAGAATCCCCCCTTCCACCCCATCTCCTCCTTTTCCTCCCTTTTCTAAAGGGGGAGCTCTCGAGACCTACCTGATCTCGGATCTCCTGATATGCTTATCGACCGGGCGGGAGCCCTGGGCTCAAATATCTCCGAGCTCAGGGTTCTCTCCTGGGACAGCATGCCAAACCTGCTTTATACGCCAAGCATATCTAAGTGGGAACTCTTGAAACAGCCATACTCTGAGAATTTACCTAAAAACAAACAGGAAGTGCGTTTTCTGATTTCAATTAAATACTACAAGGACAAATTGTTTTCTTAATGACATGCACAGATTAACTGTTCACCACAAAACCAGCAATGAGAGCTAACAATATAAATACGGTTAGTTTTGATTTTAATGTGCACTGAAAGGGCCGTGGTGAATATATGAAGCGAAGGCTGTTTGAAAACATCTGACTTCTATAGATGACACTGACCTAAATATTTAATAGCTCCTGTCATTTACTGGACGTCCAATCCTGTATTCAGATCATATGAGGAGCAGCCTGAGGTGGATCCGTCCACAGATGGTCAGAGGTTGTGTAGACCCAGAGCAGGGTGATCCGGGAGGCTGAATGGGCCAGGAAAAGGCTCTACAGAGAAAGGATGTATATGTTCAAAGAGCACCAGCTGGCCATCTCAGATCAGCAGCTGCCCAATCTGCTGCACATACCGCTCTGTAATATGGAGGAATGGGACCACCATGAATTTCTGGACAGGCAAAAGAAGTTTATGCGGGTGAGAGGGAGTGTCTCCTGCACGGACACAACTCACTGGTACATTTCAGAGCCCACACACACACACTGTAGAATGCTTTATTAACTTGTGTTGCATTTTCGAGACAATTTAGATATTGAAAGTTTTTAAATATTTCTATTGCATAACTATTTCTACAAAATTTAGATTCTTGTTGTTGTTGTTATTGTTATTATTATTCTTATTCTTATTATTATTATTATTATTATTATTATTATTATTATTATTATTATTATTATTATTATTATTATTATTATTATTGTTAATAATATTGTTATTATTATTATTATTATTGTTATTATTATTGTTAATAATAATATTATTATTGTTGTTGTTATTATTACTGTTATTGTTATTGTTATTATTGTTATTGTTATTATTGTTATTGTTATTGTTGTTGTTGTTGTTGTTATTTTAGGGTCAGGAGTGGTAAGCAGTTCACTGCATATCATACTGAATTAGATAAAATTAGAATAATTTAAAGGTCCCATGAAATTAAAATAAAGCTTTTTAGTTATTATTTAGTTTTATTTAATGTTATTATCAGTATTGTTAGTTTTTAAGATATCTATAAGCTAGTGTGATCAAAAACAGTGACACAATTTGCATTTAGAAGATATAAAACTGATATAAACATGTAAAGCTTGTAGTTTGTCACCTCGGCCTAAATGGATCAACGTTTTTTTTTTTTCAGGTAACCTCTTACTTTAGTTTCTCATCAAATCTTTTGACCAATCAAATGCTCTCTAGTATTTAACATGCCCCGCCCTCTTCAAGGTGCATCTCATTCGATGCGCTTGAGCTCAACAACTCTCACTGGCAGAGCAGTGATCATAACAAACTGCTATTGGCTGTTTTTTCACGAGTTCACACTTGCAATAGTTTCAGAATAAAGCGTATTTGGCGTGCTGTCCGGGGAGAGGGTCTGAGCTTGAGGAAGACACCCAAACTCGAGTTATTCCTCTTATCAGGAAACAGAGAGGAATTGAGATTCGAGCGCAGTATCTAGCCCGGCCCCACAACGCTCCCCCCGAGATTGTAATGCTTAAGAGGTGAGGTGACGGGGTGGTGGAGGGATGCTAAAGTCGTAAGATGCTGCAGGTAAGACAGCTTTGGTATATATAGGGGTTTGGTCAAGAACTGATTGGATAATAGAATAATTGTCAATGACGTATTTGATACTGAAACTTCTGCACGTGCTCCTCCCGAAATTTGTTTATAAAACATCACTTAAAAAAAGGAGGAGCTACACTGTTCTGCACCATCTGTGTTTTGGTTGAGATTACGTCAAACATCGAATAAAAATGCACATTTCAAAGCACTTCACAAGAGCTTTAAAAATAATAATAAAAGTAATAATAGTCCAAGAATTAAAGGGATAGTTCACCTAAAAATGTACTAATCCTTCCCCTGCTAAAAACCTATTTGACTTTTTCATCTGTTAAACACAAAGGAAGATATTTTGAAGAAGGCTGGAAACCTGTAACTATTGACTTTGACTATAGTATTTGTTGTTTCTTCGGTGGAATCCCACAATTCTCGCGAGGACATTATGGACATTGCACACCTGCACATACATTCACATTTATTTTTTTATTTAATTTCTACTTCAATTGGAACTTACTATTTACTACAGGTCAGTTTTCTTTTTTTCCGCTGTACGTAGTGTGTATATGTATATATATATTTTGTATTTGAAATGTAATATTTTGCTCCTTTTTTATAGCTATACCTTCTAAATGTACATTTTGCAAATATTTTATATATTGTTCTATTTTATATAGCTATAATTACTTAGCCTAAATTTTCCTATATTCGTTAATATATTCATATTTTCCTTCAGCTTGGTCCCTTTATTTATCAGGGGTTGCCACAGCGGAATGAACTGCCAACTATTTCAGCATATGTTTTTTTTTTTTTTTTTTAAATGTTTATTTTTTTCCTGGGTTTTCACCTTTAATCAATTGGACAGCAGAGAGCACTGACAGGAAAGAGTGGGGAGCAGAGAGAGGGGGAAAGGGATTGGCATAGGACCACGAGGTGGGAATCGAACTCGGGTCGCCGTGAGCACAGGAGCGTATGCGTCGACGCACCAACCACTACACCCCCAGCGCCGACTCCAGCATATGTTTTACACACACACTAACACACACGAATGCAAACAGCCACACACAAACAAACACAAACAGCCACACGCAAACAGCCACACAAACACAAACGAACGCAAACAGCCACACACACACACAAACAAATGCAAACAGCCACACACACACACACACACACACACACACAAACAAACACAAACAGCCAAACACACACATGAACGCAAACAGCCACACACAAACAAACAAACAAACACAAACACACACACACACACACACACACGAACGCAAACAGCCACACACAAACACACACGAACGCAAACAGCCACACACACACACACACACACACACACACACACACACACACACACACACACACACACACACACACACACACAAACACACACAAACAGCCACACTACAGCCAATTAAGTTCATTTAATTTACCTATAGCACATGTGTTTGGACTGTGGGGGAAACCGAAGCACCCGGAGGAAACCAACACGGGGAGAAGATGCAAACTCCACACAGAAATGCCAACTGACCCAACTGGGACTCGAACCAGCGACAGTGAGATGACAATGCTAACCACTGAGCGACCATGTTACCCTATTTTTCTATGTTTTATTTCTGGTTTTCAAGGCATTGAGGACATGGGCGTAAAATCCTGGGGGGCAATGAGAGGACATGTCTCCACAACCCCCCCCCCCCCCCCCCCCCCCAAAAAAAATTTCTAAACAAAATCGCGTTCTCTATTGTGAAAAATATATGCATTTATACCTAAAATTGATGTGTAAGAAAAAAAAACTGCATTTAGAAACCATTGAGTTCCCCCTTCCCTTCCTCACTGTGGTTTGGCCCACTGCCGGCTTTCCCAGTTCATCTCACCTACTTTACACACTCACGAGTCAGGTGTGCAGCTCCGGCTCAATTCATGTTAAACTTCATGATTCTCTTTAATGCAGTTGATGCAGACTCATTCATAAATCAGGTGTGGTAAAATGCTGATACTGATACTGAATTTTCTATAAATCTGCTTTATTAGCAATTATAATATTACTTGTTAATGTCAGCTTGTCTACAATAGCTTGTAGCATAGTGCAACGAACACGCCAAAGCTGTTTCCCATGCATTGTTTTATTTGTGACGACTTGGCATAATGTTAACTTGACATTAACATCCACAATTAGCATAGTGTTCAGCTGTGCATTTACATTTCTTGGGGTGGCATGGCGGTGCAGTGTCGCCTCACAGCAAGAAGGTCACTGGTTCGAACCTTGTCTGTTTCAGTTGGCATTTCTGTGTGGAGTTTGCATGTTCTCCTCGTGTTGGCGTGGGTTTCCGCCGGGTGCTCCGGTTTCCCCCACAGTCCAAACACGTGGTACAGGTGAATTGGGTAAGCTAAGTTGTCCATTGTGTATATGTGTGAATGGGAGTATATGAGTGTTTCCCAGTGATGGGTTGCAGCTGGAAGGGCATCAGTTGCGTAAAACATATGCTGGATAAGATGGTGGTTCATCCCGCTGTGTCGAGCCCAGATAAATAAAGGGACTAAACCGAAAAGAAAATGAATGAATGAATGAATTTTGATCCACTTCAAATATTGACAGCTGTACTGCATGTGATCATACGTAATCAAGATTCTATCTAACACTATAATTTCTGGATGATTTTCTCTAAGCAGCAAAGCAGTTTTCTGTCCTTCGCTCTATTTAAACTAAAATGCAAGTGATTTATTTTAATTTTCATACACAAGCTAAATGTAAATTTAAGTTAAATTTACCCACAAAACACAGGTTGGGGCCACAAAGGGCAAAATCCATTGGGCCCTGCTTGGGCTGACCTATGTGGGGCCCACATGTTTTTTTTGTGTGGGCAAGCCCACTGTAAGATCGCCCACAGAAAACCCACATTGGGGCCCCAAAGGGCAAAATTCATTGGGCCCCACATAGGCTGACCCATATGGGGCCCACATGGGTTTTTCTCTGGGCATGCCCACTGTGGGCTTACCCACAGAAAAACCCACGTGGACCCCAAAGGGGAAAATGTTTATGGGTGTTACATGCCTGGGGTTGTTGCTCAGTTGTTCCCTCCTCCCCTTTCTGTTTTTATTTGCTGTTGTGACAACTCGGTGTTCCGATTGGTTGGCAGAGTTCTCCAGAGTGGACCAATCAGAAAAAGATTGGGGTTATTTAAGCACTCCAGTGATGACTCAACCCAGATTAGAGGGGGATCCTTGTTGCTTGGGGCCCACATGTTTTTTCTGTGGGATTGTCCTACCCACACTGTCCCACAGTAAACTCGCACTTACTCACAGTGGGCCCATACTGGCATGTTTGCTGGGTAATTAATGTGGACACTTCTAGACATATAAGTGCATTTATATTTGTACAATTAGACTATTATTTGAGTTCCCTTCATAAAAAATAGCTCATGAAAAAGATACTTATTGTCAACTTCCTACTGTTAAATGAAATTTACGCCCATGCTTGAGGAGAACTCTATTATCTCTATTATTATTATTACTATATTATATATACTATTAGCTGTGTTACCATAGCAACAACAAAATCACCACAACAGTTTAATTTTAGTACTTTGCTGTTCAAAAAACCCCTACAGTATGTACTATAAATTACTACGGTATTTTATTTTAGTTTCGCATGAATCCAGTCAAGTTCTCACATGCCATCTCTGAAAGTCTGTTTTGTTTCATCTGCCCTTGATAACAGCACTCGCTGAAGCACATGGCACAATGTTTACCTCTCGTTTTTCTCACTTGTTGATCGCTCAAAGACAGAACCGAACAACACTTAATTACCGCAGTATATCTAGAGCTCCTAATTACGCTTCTGGAGTCAGGCAAGGAATGTTCGCTGTGTGACTGCAGGCTTTCATAGACTGACAGATTCCTTGGCAACTGTTTCTCTTGTGTGTTTTTTTGCCCTCACACTTCTCTCTCTCTCTCTCCATCTTCCTCTCCTTTTCTTTTAATTAGAGTAGAAGATCAGTGAAATGCCAAGTGTCAAAAGCAGAGAGGATGAGAATATAGCATAAACGACCTTTTAAACTTTGCTGATCTTTGATAAGGCCACAAATGGAGCGTCTCGGTCCTCCCCGCGTGTTGTTTGTCTCACCTGGACACTTATCTAACTGGTGGACGGTTATCTAACAGCTTTATTCTGAGGGAAATATGTGACGGTTACAGCTTTCTGAGCACATTGTGAGACCGACTGAAGCACTGAGGATTCACATGCCCGGGTTTCTCAGTAGCGGAAGTCATCATACTGTAGTTGGGTAAACTTAAAACAGAGTTAATGAGAGAGGTTACAATCCAATGTGCTGAAACAATAAAAGAAAAACTGCACAATGGTGTTATCAGGACAAAAAAAACATAAATGCATATAAATGTTCATACGTTTTTTTTTTAAATCAAAGTATTAAGAACTTTCAAGATTTAAGATGCTGCTGACCGTTAAACGCATCATGACAGTCTTGTGAAAAGGGTGCATTATATCATCTTTGCATCATATTACAAAAAATGAATTACGGATTATGCGAGGCGAAGTTTATTTCAGCTTGACATCTTTTTGCAATTAAATGCATGCATTGTTTAATTATAGTGTAAGTGTTGAATTTTATTATGTTAACTTTTGTTTTCCTTTTTGGGTTTAATTTTAGTATATTATTTTTAGTAAGCTTATGTATTTTATTCTTGGGTTAATAAGCAAGTCGAAAATATGCATATGCAGATCTATTTTTTTATTTTATAATGTACACATATTAACATTTAACATTTTAAACACTTTTTGTTTTTTTTAATAAGCTTTTAAAAAATATTTTTTATTTTTAATTTATAATTTGTTACATTTATTTATTTTTCCATTTTTTTATTATTTAAATTTTAATTTGCAATTTTAATTATTTTTTTATTTAATTTTTATTATTTAATTTAAACTTTAATTTATCAATTTATTTAAATGTATTTTTATTATTTATTTTTTATTATTTTCAATTTTTATTTATTGTTTTTTTATTTATAATTTTAAAATGTATTCATACAATTTTCTTTTTATTTTAGATTAATTTAATTTATTTTAATTAATTTATTTTATTTTATTACTTTTTAAAATTTAATTGTTTAATTAGTATTTAATTTTTTATTTTATTTAAATTCATAATCTTAATTTAATTCATTTAATTTTAAATCCTTTTTTTAAAATTATTGTTTTAATTTTATATTACAATTTCAATTTAATAATTTTTTTACAGTTTGATTTAATTTATTATTTTAATTTATTTTAATTAAAAATGTAATTTAATTTATTAATTTATTTTATTACTTTTTAAATTTGAATGAATATAAGTTTTTAATTAGTATTTTATTTTTATTTTTATTTAAATGTATCATTTAAATGTAAATAACTTTTACATTTTTATTTGTTTCCCATTCAATTTTTTTATTTAATTAAATAATTTAAATAGTTAATTTAATTTAATAATTTATTTTATATTACTTTTTATTTTATTTAAATTTGATATTGTATAAATTTTATTTCACTTTATTGTCTGCACAGAGCTTCTGGGCAGAAATTAAGAAATTAAGATTATACTGACAATACAGACAATCCAGTATACATACTGTACACTTATATCTTTAAAAAAATGCATATCTTTAATACAATATCTTTGAAATGTTACCATTATTTTTATTGAAATATTTGCTATACCTCATACACCTGCATTTTCCCTCCATCTCCCTGTTGAAAAGGCAAAAACTCTTTAGGAATTAAAATTCACAGACTTTATTGCCAATTGTCTGAACTCTCCATGACATTGGAAGCCTTTGGGTTTTGCTCCTCTCTGGCTAGAATAATCACCTACTTTTTTGGCTGCAGGCTATAAACCACACTTCATAGGGATGGAGAATCCAATCTGACAGTCAGAGAGACTAGTGTCAGGACATTTTATTCAATCACACATTTTACCAGCCTCAATTCAGATCATGTTTTGGTTCATGCATTATGAGACCACAATCCAACAGCCTTAGGGGGAAAAAGAAGTCTTACATGTTGCTGTATACGGATGTCAGATTGAGATTTAGTCTGTCGGCTGTTCGCAGAGAGGATTTTGGGGTTTATAATAGCCAATAAAAACAACAGCTAATACTAGTGAAACAACTCATACTAGTGCTCTTTATACAGTCGCTGCATCTAATATCCTATAATTTACTTGGTGTTACAGGTAGGTATAATTATTTACAAAGTAACTAGTCCGTAGTGACTAAAGTAGGGCCTGTGGGGTAAAGTTGGCCATGATAACCTTTGATTTGGCCAGTCATCCCATCTGACAAGAGGAGAATGATAGGGAGCTGGTTGGGGTGAATTTTTGGGGCTGCTTTTGACAGAGATTGTAGTTTAAATTTAAGGTAACCTTTCGTTTGTTTGTTTTATTGCTGAGCTACAAAAAAAACCCAGGATTAAATTAAATGACTCATTTAAATGTTGTAAATGAATAAGACTTTTAAAAATGTAAATACTGTCACTTCATAAACCGAGGACAATGCATAAGATATCTGTGAGCAAATCAAGGTAAAGGCAAGAGCAGCTCAAAGTGTATTCAGCTTTGAACCTCATTGTATTATACACTCACCGGCCACTTTAATAGGTACACCTGTTGAACTGCTCGTTAATGCAAATTTCTAATCAGCCCATCACATTGCAGCAACTCAATGCATTTAGGCATGTAGACATGGTCAAGACGATCTGCTGCAGTTCAAAAAGGCAACAATTCACACAGGCTCACCAAAACTGCTGAGTCTCGATTTCAGAAGGTCAGAATTTTAACGTCAACAACATGACAGCATGGATCCATACTGCCTTATATCAATGGTTCAGGCTGGTTGTGGGGATGTAATGGTGTGTGGGATATTTTCTTGGCACACTTGGTACCTCATTAGTACCAATTGAGCATTGTGTCAACACCACAGCCTACCTGAGTATTGTTGCTGACCATCTCCATCTCTTTATGACCACAGTGTACTCATCTTCTGATGGATACTTCCAGCAGGATAGCACACCATATATCATAAAGCGCGAATCATCTCAGACCGGTTTCTTGAATATGACAATGTGTTCACTGTACTCAAATGGCCTCCACAGTCACCATATCTCAATTCAACAGAGCACCTTTGGGATGTGGTGGAACGGGAGATTCACATCATGGATGTGCAGCCGACAAATCTGCAGCAACTGCGTGATGCTATCATGTCAATATGGAGCAAAATCTCTGAGGAATATTTCCAGTACCTTGTTGAATCTATGCCACGAAGGATTAAGGCAGTTCTGAAGGCAAAGGGGGGTCCAACCCGGTACTAGTAAGGTGTACCTAATAAAGTGGCCGGTGAGTGTAAATGAGATTGTTTTTACTGTAATAAGTTTATGTGCATGACCATAGGTGAGAGAAACATAGATTGACCGATAAATCGAGAGCTTTGCCTTTGCTTTACAACGGATCGGTACATTGACCGCATTACTGCTGCCACTGCACCGATCCGCCTATTCAGTTGAATAATTCTGAATTCAACTGTACACATTCGTTGCAATGATGGATTTGGGAAATCAACAAACTATGTTTGTAATGGAACTCGCACCCCAGGCCAACTTGCAATGGACTGAGTGACCAACTGACCCACCCACTCCCTTCACTTAACCCAACCATTAGTGTTTTCAAAAGCAATGTAGAAAAAGAAAAGCCATCACAGCTGCGCGTTTCCACCACGCTTTCAGCCTCTGAAAGAAATCACTTATTAGAAATTAGTTATTAAAACTATTGTGTTTAGAAATATACAGGGGGGCTTATAATTAAGGAGGTCTAATATTTATGACTTCAACTGTATCTCTGATAGGTTTCTTTGTCTTAATGTAATTATGGGTCACTTTAGCCTTTAGCTTGCCAGCGTGCCTGTGCTAGACGTTGTGTGGGCTCTGATCTTCAGATTTGGAGAGCAGCGCTGAGAGCGTCTCCAGGATGAGTGGGCGCGTTCGGCACTGGCACCTTGCAGTTTGTTGTCTTTGGGAAAACAGATAAAAAGAATAAGTAAACACAGTATGCAAGCTTCAAAATTAGCATTGCGTTCACAGCTCTTTGAGAGATGACAAATTGAAATTTTGCACAGGTTTCCAGGAATGAGATGCAACAATAGTCAAGAGGTGAATTCAGGTGTTTGACATCGTCTTCCAGAAGCAGAACGGTATTATTGAGCTTCATTGCAGAAAGGATTACTTTTATTTGTTCACACACTCAGTTCTTCTAATAAAAACTTAGCACTGATATTTTTGTTTTCTGCAGGAAATGTGAGCAGTGAATGTTACAGTTTGTCATATTTAGGTTTCGTGCTATAGAACTTCTGTTAAGGGAACTTAAAAGTGCGCCGTCGATGCTGCCTGGCTACTAATACCAGCTTAACGTACAAATGATGAACCAGTTTTACATTTCAAAAGCTTTCAGGAATGCTAAGATTGATAAACGTGGTAGCCATTTTGTTCTTCTTGGTTTTGTTAAAGTATTGCTAGCTTGTTGCTATGTACAATCATTGCTAGCATGCTTTTGCGCATTGTTGACATGTTTTAACATTGCTAAGATGATTTAGCACATTATCATATTTTGCCATTACTAGCATGTTGGTAACATGCTGTAGCACATTGCTAGGTATTTAGCTATTTGATAACATGTTGCCAACATGCTTTAGCTCACAGCACCAATGTTGCTAGCAAAGACACCCCTGGCATGTTTTCCAATGTTGCTAGCCTGTTGTTAACATACTGTACCACATTGCTAGGATGTTTTAGCTATTTGGTAGCCTGTAGTCAACATGTTTTAGCTCACAGCACCAATGAGACTCCTCAATCATGTATTTGATGTTTCTAGCATGTTTTAACATACTGTAGCACATTGCTAGGATGGTTAAGCACATTGAGAGCAGATTGCCAATATCTTTTAGCACTTCACAAATGCTGCTAGCCAGGATACTGCTCGGATGCTTTACAGTGTTGTTAGCATTTTGTTAAAATACTGTAGTACAATGCTAGGATGTTTTAGTTATTTGATAGCATGTTGCTGACATATTTTAGCTCACAGCACTAATGTTGTTAGCATGTTTTGCTAGCCAAGACACCCCTGGCATGTTTTACGATGTTGCAAGCATGTTGGTAAACCTACTGTAGCACATTGCTAGGATGCTTTAGCTATTTGGTAGCATGTTGTCAACATGTTTTAGCTCACAACACCAATGTTACTGGCATGTTTTGCTAGCCAGGACACTGCTAGCATGTTTTATGATGTTGTTAGCATGTAGTTAACATTCCTGGGCACATTGCTAGGATGGTTAAGCACATTGTTACCATGTGGTCATCATGTTTTAGGTCACAGCATCAATGTTGCTAGCATGTTTAGCTAGCAAGGACACAGTTGGGATGTTTTACAGTGTTGCTACTTTAGCATGTTGCTTGTATGGTTAAGAACATTGCTAGCATGTTTCATGTTGCCAACACGTTTTAGCACTTCAAGAATGTTGTTAATCAGGATAATGCTGGGATGTTTTACGATGTTGCTAGCATGTTAACACTCCTAGGCACATTGCTAGGATGGTTAAGCATATTGCAAACATGTTTACAACATGTTTAGTTCACTGCACAAATGCTACTAGCATGTTTAGTTAGACAGTACACTGCCGGAATATGTGTTACGTTGTTGTTGTTAGCATGTTGTTAACATATTTTTGACAATGATAAGATGGTTAAGCATATTGCTGGCATGTTGCCAACATGTTTTAGCTCACTGTCAGAATATTGCTAGCTTGTTTTGCTAGATAAGACACTGTTTGGATGTTTAAAATGTTGCTAACATGTAGTTAGCATTCCTAGGGACACCGCTAGGATGTTACCAACATGTCTTGGCTCACTGCAAGCATCTTTTGGTTGAAAGTACACAGCTGGGGTGTTATCTGATGTTGCTACCATGTTGTTAACATGCTTTAAGACATTGTTAATATATTTTAGGACACTGCAAGGATGGTTAAGCACATTGCTAGCATCTTACCAAGATGTTTTGGCATACAGCAATAATGTTACTAGAATGTTTTGCTAGCCAGGACACTGCTGAAATGTTTTATGATGTGGCTGGCATGTTGTTAACATGTTTGGACACTGAAATGATGGTTAAGGACATTGCTAGCATGTTGTCATCATGTTTTAGCTCACCAGAGGAAGGTTGCTAGCATGTTTTGCTAGTCAGGATGTTTTAGCACATTGCTAAGATGTTCTACCACATTGTTGTCATGTTGCCAATGTGATTTCACTTTGTTAGCATGTTTTGTTAGCATATTTAGCACATTGCTAGCATATTTTTGCACATTGCTAGGGCAGGGGTTAGTTTAGCTAACATAATTACATTTTATAACTATATTATTCTATATTATAGCTATATTATTATATTATTAATAAGCATATTGTTAGTTATATTATTAATAACTACATAATTATATTAGTTCTATTTATTTGGTTATTTTATACAAATGTTTATGCATCTTAATAAAATCTTATGTAATTTTATGTTATTAAATAAATATTTACATTTTATATACTCTCACTGGCCACTTTATTAGGTGCACTTGTCCAACTGCTCGATAACACAAATTTCTAATCAGCCAATCACATGACAGCAACTCAATGCATTCAGGAATGCAGACATGGTCAAGATGATCTGCTGCAGTTCAAACTGAGCATCAGAATGGGGAAGAAAGGTGATTTAAGTAACTTTGAATGTGGCATGGTTGTTGGTGTCAAACGAGCTGACAATAGAAGATTGGAGAAACGTTGCCTGGTCTGATGAGTCTCGATTTCTGCTGCGACATTTGGATGGTAGGGTCAGAATTTGGCATCAACAACATGAAAGCATGGATTCATCCTGTTTTGTATCAACGGTTCAGGCTGCTGGTGGTGGTGTAATGGTGTGGGGGATATTTTCTTGGCGCACTTTGGGCCCATTAGTACCAATTGAGCATCGTGTCAACACCACAGCCTACCTGAGTATTGTTGCTGACCATCTCCATCTCTTTAAGACCACAGTGTACCCATCTTCTGATGGCTACTTCCAGCAGGATAACGCACCATGTCATATAGCGTGAATCATCTCAGACTGGTTTTTATGAACCTGACAATTAGTTCACTGTACTCAAATGGCCTCCACAGTCACCATATCTCAATCCAATTAAGCACCTTTGGGATGTGGTGGAACGGGAGATTCGCATGATGGATGTGCAGCCGGCAAATCAGCAGCAACTGTGTGATGCTATCATGTCAATATGGAGCAAAATCTCTGAGGAATATTTCCAGTACCTGGTTGAATCTATGCCAGCAAGGATTAAGGCAGTTCTGAAGGCAAAAGGGAGTCCAACCCGGTACTAGTCAGGTGTACCTAATAAAGTGGCCAGTGAGTGTATATATTAAAAAATATTCATGCATTTTCTTCAGACCTTTCCATGGACCCTACCCCCATTTCTAGACTACATTTTGCACTTTTGGGCTTTTTCTAGTCAGATGAATAATAGGTCAGAAAATATTAATCTCGGGAAAAAGACATTAAAACGTTTTAATAGTCAAAGCCAGAATATTAACAATAGTAATGCTTTACTTCTCAAGTGCCACTAAAAAGTGACTTGGTTCATTCTGAAAAACACTCTGTTCCCTCTGTGTGTTTTTTCTTTCTACCAACTGCAGCAGATTCAAAATATTGATGTTGGTCACCTAAGACACGAATCGCTCGTCATGGTGTGGTGTTGGAGTGTTCAGGTGTGTACATGCAGGGCAGAACACTCATTAGTGAAGTATTCATCCAGAGGACGCTTGTGTGTGTGTGTGTGTGTTTGTCTTGGGGAAGTGCAGCTTGGCCTCCTGACGCTGCCTGTCAACAGTTCTGCCCGTTTCTGCTGCTCTCAAATCCTCTTTAATGGATCAGCTGTCAGGCTGCGCTGAGCTCACTGCAACTTTGTCTAAAACATCTATTCAAACGTACATGTTAATAAAGGAGAGCAAAACAATGGATTTTCTGTGCATAACGATGTAAAGTGTTTTGTTGACGATGTCTTATTTATTGGCAACTCTGAGAGAGAATCTTGGCTCAGCAATTCGGCGCTTTGTTTGTTTATATAAAGACATGAAATGAAAGGAAAGCAGCTGTTGATGAAGTCAAAATGATTGAGTTATATGCAAAATAATGAAATAACAGTCATATTTTCTGCCAATTCAGTTTTTTGGCAATACATCAACCAAAAGAAAAACTTAAAAGGAGGTTTTGGATGTATAACACACTTAATGGAATGGATTTGAGAATACACATCATTAATCTGACATAATTTGACATGCACTGGGATGCACTGGGAAAATGCTGTTTGTAATACTCAAAATATCTAAACATTCTTAAATCAAGAAGCATTTTCTAGACAAGCAATAATATTGTCTTGGTTTCAGAAATAATATGGCAAAATTGAGTGAGTTCTTCCTTAAAACAAGCAAAATAATCTGCCAATGGGGTAGGTAAAAATAAACTTATATCAAAATGATAACATTATTATCGTGCTTACCACATTGGCAAATAATTTAGCTTGTTTTAAACAAACTCACTTAATTTTGGCATATTATTCGAAATTATTAAGCAAGAAATTCGCTTGTTCAAGTCCCGGCTGGTCCAGTTGGCATTTCTATGTGGAGTTTGCATGTTTTCCCCGTGTTGTTGTGGGTTTCCTCCGGGTGCTTTGGTTTTCCCCACAGTTCAAACACATGCGCAATAGGTGAATTGATGAACTAAATTGACTGTATAGTGCAGTGTTTCCCAACCCTGTTCCTGAAGGCACACCAACAGTACACATTTTCAACGTCTCCCTAATCAAACACACCTGAATAAACTCATCAGAAGATTAGAAGAGACTCCAACACCTGAAGTTAATGGGTCAGATGAGGGAGACATCCAAAATATGTACTGTTGGTGTGCCTCCAGGAACAGGGTTGGGAAACGCTGGTATAGTGAATGAGGGTGTGTGTGTGAATGAGTGTGTATGGGTGTTTCCAGGGCTAGACTGGGACAAAAAAAATCGTCCCTGGCTCTACATACAATCAAAATGCTACTCGTCTGCGCACACCCTCGAGTATGTTTACGAACTCCTATTCTATAAAAGCACAAAAGCCATTTATAGGAAATATAGAGAGTTGACAAATGAAAAACCTTTAAAAAATGTAATTTATTATTATAATAAAATTATAATCCACCAAATAAGTCCATCTTGTGTGTGCCTGTGTGTTTTGAGGGAGCCTATATTAAATAATGAACATAACAAAAACTGACTGCTGACGCACACAATTAATGTTGATTAACAAAATAAAATTAAATAATTAAAGCAATGTGTCAGAGACCCTTAAAAATGTTTAACTCAACAATAAAACATCCAAGATAGATTAAAGATTGTATATAGTCAATCAAATTAACTTAAACGATTAAAAAATGCAGCAAATATTTGTTTGGGCCCGGACACACAGGCTTATCTGAAAACGTACCTCTACAGACGTTTCTGGAGATTGCGAAATACGTTCCGACGGCACATTTTTCTGCAGTTTTTGTTTGCGAGAGGCCGCTGTGTTTGCTTTTTAAGATCTCAAATTTCTCTCGCGAGTGCCATTCGTGCCTGCTGTTCTCGCGTAAACCCACCAGAGGTCGCTGTGACTGATTTTTTTTTTTTTTTTCGACTGACTCAGCGAGCGATTGACTGGCCCACCCTCTTCCTTCCCTAAACCCAACCACTTCCCTAAACCCAATCAACACGTTTCAAAAGCACTGCAACTCGTCTGATTTTTACCACGTTTTCAGATTTTACCACATTCTCACCCTGCTGTTTACTTGCTTATTTATTTTTTTGGATTCTGTTTTGGTATTAACTGCTTTCTAAAGGCATTCTTCACTGGACTCGAACCCAGTCGTCGTGGTCAACTCCTCTCTGCATCTCCAGTCTGCCGACGCATACAGCGAGCTAACGGGACAAACTGGTTGCAGCCAAAAAGCTGTCCATATGGAGGTCAGCTGGTAAGCGCGAAAAGGAACGGCGCCATACCGCCCCGTAGCGTTCGTTTAAAAAAATTAAATGCAGCCATACGTACCTCTGGCTACATAATTCACGGTCTCCAGAAACGTCTGTAGGGCTACGTTTTCAGAATGTTGAAACTAAATGTAAAAAAAAAAAATATGATCTCTTTTGCTTAAATTGCACACGAGTTTTATCATGTATAAATATCATTATGAACATATATTGTGTAAATATTATTGTAACTATATAGACCTACATCATGTTGACAATCAAAAACAAAGTGTCATGATATCACACGACTACCTTCTGACCGAGTGCATCTTAAAAGACATGAATGACGCTCCTCATAGAGCTTGAGAAGCAGACAGTTCTTTAGGATCTCTATAATTTGTAGAATAAAGAGTTGCAGGTTAAAGGGCACCTATGGTGAAAAATCTACTTTTCAAGCTGTTTGGACAGACGTGTGTGTAGGTATAGTGTATAGACCGTCATATTGGGGTGAAATAAACACACCCAGTCCTTTTTTTTTTTTATTTAACAACATAAAAATGGTGGACCAATTGGAGCGGTTTTCAGATCGACGGTTTTTTCAGACACCAACTTGACGTAGGAGTGCGTTTTCCCCGCCCACCAATATTGATTGACAGGCGCGCATCAACATATCCTCAGTTTGTTGTTTCACGTTTGCCATTGTCAGCGTGTGAGTCAAAGCGATGTCACTAAAGGAACACCCTTGCTCTGTTTTTAGATGTAAGGCTCATTGGGCTCAACACAAGATGAACGTTCACCACATGATCGCTCTAATCGGAATTGCTGTTTGCAACTTTAGGTAGGTTTACAAACGTGTACTTTTCATTGCGTCTACCTTAAACTTCAGCCGTTTGCATTTCTGGCGGTCACAGAAACTCCCTGTGATCTTAACTAGGTGAGGCTGGAAAGTGGGAGAGCGTTGCCTCACGTGGACGTCTCTCCATTGGAAATAAAATAACGAACTTGCCTGCAGGTCGCATACCAGAAGTGCCGCTCAGCGTTGCGCCACGCAGCGCCATGCATTTCAGAATTCAGCCATGATTCGGGACACTTCATGTTCTGCCATGCCACAGAGTGCTATCTGAATAGTTTCATTTTAAATAACATGTGAATGTGCGAGTCTGGTGTGCCGTGTCGTGGCTCCATGCGGTGCTTCAGTCAAAGTTAATTCAGTGTGCGTGGTTATTAGTCTCAGTGTCCAAGCTCGGAACTTTAATCTAGCACTAGTTGGCTGTAAAACTGTACAAAGACACAAATAATTTTGTACTATCTGCTTGGTCTGTGTCCGAGTCGTACATGGACGACTGAATGCTGGTCCTCTCACTCATGTTGCTTCTCTCTGTCTGCCTGTCTGTTGCCAAACACAGAGCGGGGGAGCTCTTGGCTCCGCCCCCTTGTTACGTTGGCCTGGAAGTCGAAACTAATTTACATGTGAAGCAACACACCCATAAATCAGCGAGCTGTGGACACGCCCCAAAATGACACTTTAACACATTATAATAAAACAATCTGAGCTGTGTTTTGAACTGAACCTAAACTGGCACACTCAGAAGAACCATAATATTAATATTAAATCATAAAAAAAGAGGTAAACTATGTGCCTTTTTAGGAAACGGCATAGGAGGAAGTTCCGCAGGCTTGGTGCAGATGAAAAGTAAAAATAAAAAGTGTTTATATAGACAGATAGGAAACTAGATGCGTGTTGCTTCTGCTCTCCATACGCACACATGCGGTGTGAAACAGGCGTGACTCTAAACTATTTTGACAAATACACACCGATGTTGCACGCTCACACAAAGCCCAATATACAGGTAAGAGTCTGTGATTGGGTCAGCTCAGTGTCAATAAAGAAAAGAACCAATGGGCTGCTGATTATGGCATATGGGCCGGTCTGTCCGAAAAAACTCCCATCTTACTTTCAGAGCATTACGGATCACAGCATCGTCAATTAATTAAGCATTAAAAAAACGATAGGCTGCTAAGCGTTTTATTGGCCGATCAGATCATAAGAAAATGATCAGCCCGGCCCAAAAAGTACGTCTGCTCAGATGGACAGTCCTCCCCTGGGTGTTTCCCAGTACTGGGTTGCGGCTGGAGGGGCATCCGTTTTGCAAAACATATGCTGGAATAGTTGGTGGTTCATTCCACTGTGGCGACCCCTGAAATAGAGACTAAGCCGAAGGAAAATGAACGAATGACGATTAGGACAATTCTAAGGGCCCATGCACATTGGGGGCCCTCAGAGAAGGGGGCCCTCTTCACTTTAGTCTGCCTCCCCCCACAAAGGTTGCCAGAGGGCCCGTGGCACTTAGCGGTGCCCCTGTATGCATGCGTGTGTTTGTATGGATGTGTGTGCACATGTTTGTGTGTGTGCGTTGTTGTTTGTATTGTTCGAGGGGTATGTGTGTGCATGTATGCGTTTGTGTTCGTATGCATGTGTGCGCACATGTGTGTGTGTGTGTGTGTGTGTGTGTGTGTGTGCGTAGTTGTACTTTATGCAAGTGTTTGGTGTGTGCATGCATGTGTTTGTGTCTGTGTGTGTTTGTATGCATGTGTGTGCACATGCGTGTGTGTAGTTGTTTGTACTTTATGCAAGAGTATATGTGTGTATGCGTGTGTCTGTGTGTGTATATGCACGTGTGTGCGCAGTTTTGTATTGTATGCAAGTGGATGCATGTGTGTACGCATGTTTGTGTGTGTGCGCGTATTTGTACTATAAGCAAGTGTATGTGTGTGTATGCGTGTGTGTGTGTGTGTGTGTGTGTCTTTATATGCATGTGTGTGCGCATGTTTGTGTGTGTGCCTATTTGTTTGTACTTTATGCAAGTGTTTATGTGTGTGTCTGTGTATATATGCATGTGTGTGCACATGTTTTTTTCTGTGCGTATTTGTTTGAACTTTATACAAGTGTATGCGTGTGTGTGTGTGTCTTTATATGCATGTGTGTGCGCATGTTTGTACTATATGTGTGCGTATTTGTTTGTACTTTATGCAAGTGCATGTGTGTGTTTGTCTGCCTGTATGTATATGCAAGCATGTGTGCATTCTTGTGTGTGTGTGTGTGTGTGCATAGTAGTTTGTACTTAAGCAAGCGTGTGTGTGCGCGTGTGTGTATTTGTGCTTGTTTGTTTGTGTGTATGTGTTTGTTTGTGCATAGTTGTTTGTCCTTTATGTAAGTGTATGTGTGTGCATGTTTGTGTGCGTGAATGTATATGCATGTGTGTGTGCATGCTTGTGTGTGTGTGTGTGTGTGTTTGTGTGTGTGTGAGTTTCCTGTGAGGGTTGGGGTTAGGGGAATGGGGGTTAAGGCAGTATAGAGTTTGTACAGTATAAAAATGATGGAAACCTATGTGGTGTTCCCACAATTGACAAAAACAAGTGTCTGTGTGTGTACTTGTTTGTGTGTGTGTGCAGGGAATGAGAGTATGTAGATTTCTGGCAAAACAAGCATGCGTGGCGAAGTGAGAGTGAGGGACACAGATGGACTGTGTTTGCAAAAAGTGGGAAAAAGTTATTCAGAAAAAGAGATCAACACGTTTTCAGTCTCACAGCACAACTGTGGAGACATGCTGCAGAAACTCACAGACATTCAACAACAGCAGTATTTTTATGAGTAGATGAGGTCCGCTTTCAACAATTTTAGCAGATTATTTTGCACAAAATTTAATGGCAAATGTTGTCATTATTCACTCTGCCAGACTGTTTGAAGTGAATAGAAAAAACTAACAAGTGACTAGTGTCTAAACTGACTAAAATACGGTGGATCAGTGATTAGCACTAATACCTCACAGCAAGAAGGTCGCTGGTTCAAGTCTCGGCTAGGTCAGTGGGCATTTCTGTGTGGAGTTTGCATGTTCTCTCCGTGTTGGTGTAGGTTTTCTCCGGGTGCTCCGGTTTCCCCCACAGTCCAAACAAATGCGCTATAGGTGAATTGATGAACTAAATTGGCTGTAGTGGGTGTGTGAATGTGTGTATGGGTGTTTCCCAATACTAAGTTGTGGCTGGAAGGGCATCCAGTGTGCCGGAACATATGCTGGAATAATTGGCGGTTCATTCCACTATGGCAACCCCGATAAATAAGGCACTAAGCTGAAGGAAAATGAATGACCGAACGAATGTGAAGTGTGTTCTTATAATAATATGATCACATGATCATGTAAAAATAAGATATTTTGAATATAATTAACACTGTAATGGATGTAATATAAAATCATTGTATATGATAGGTTCATACTGTATGTTGTGTGTGTGTGTGTGTGTGTGTATGTATGTGTATATATATAATGTAAAGAATAAACAATAATAATAATTTTAATATATTTATAAGTAAAATTTATCGCTGTGAATCAAATACTTTCGTCTTCAGCGTTACATGATCATAAAAAAATATAGGAATGTGTTGAGTTGCTGCTTAAATCATTATTATTATATATATTATTATATATATATTATTATTATGATTGTTGTTATTATTATTATTTGTTGTTATTGTTGTTGTTGGTCATTATTATTGTTCATTTATTATTATTTCTATTATTATTATTTTTGATTATTATGATGAGGATTATTATTATTATTATTTGTTATTATTATTATTATTATTGCTGTTGTTGTTGTTGTTATTATTATTATTTGTTATTATTATTATTATTATTATTATTATTATTGCTGTTGTTGTTATTATTGTTATTATTATTATTATTATTATTATTATTATTATTATTGTTATTGCTGTTGTTGTTTTTGTTGTTGTTCAATATCATTGATTATCATTATTATTATTATTATTATTTGTTGTTGTTGTTCAATATTATTATTAATTTATGATTAATATAATTATTTATTGTTATTGTTGTTTCTTATCATTATTACTATTATTATTATTTATTGCTGTTGTTGTTGTAGTTGTTGTAATTGTTGTTGTTTTTGTTGTTGTTCAATATCATTTATTATTATTATTATTATTAATATTATTATTATTATTATTATTATTTGTTGTTGTTGTTGTTGTTGTTGTTGTTCAATATTATTATTAATTTATGATTAATATAATTATTTATTGTTATTGTTGTTTCTTATCATTATTACTATTATTATTATTTATTGTTGTTGTTGTTGTTGTTGTTGTTGTTCAGAATGTTGTTCAAAATAACTTAAACTTGTATAAAATGTATAGTTTAAGTTAAAAATTGTAAAAGTTAAGTTAAAAGTGTACAAAAAAATTTGTTTTCATAATTTAGTGTTTTATTAAATATGAAATCACTGCATAATGTTCTTATTTTATATTATAGACAACAGCAATATTTTATTGTTGTTTGGATTTTGGAAATTATACTGTTATTTTTCACTTTTTCATATTTTTGACTAAAAATGCATGAATTCAACTTTTGCACTGATCTTAAGTTTGCATCTTTCTTTCAACTACCTGTTTACAAACCTCAAATCAACCTGAAACAAGGCAGTTTTTCCAAACATTTAGTCAAATATACAGTAGCTGCGTCTCCTTCAACATTACAAAACATGGTCAAAGTGATGGAGACTCGTTCACAACAAACCAACAGGAAGGAGGGAATAAAGAAAATCAATGAGGGAGAAATAGGTCAGGAGGAAGGATAGACGGAGGAATGCTCTCTGTATCGATGAATGTCTGCTGGACTCAGCCTGCTGTGAAGCTTAGAAATGGTCAAGCGGAAGGACTGAGGGCTTTTATTGTGTGCATCTGCCATGCTGAATCTTCTTCTATGAGTCCCTGTGCTCTTGTGACTGAAGCTTAAGGTCCAGAAATGCTGTACTGTTAGAGCTTACTATTGCACATTATCAGGGAAAACAACAACAGCAACTGAAACTGGCTTTTGGAGAGAGGTGAATTAAACCGATTGCAGAAAATGAAAATCTTTGCAGGATGAAGGAATCATTCAGCCGTTTATTGCTCAAGATTATTGTCAAAACTAATTGTGTTTTTTATGTTTATAGTTGAAGTCAGAATTATTAGCCTGCTTTGATTTTTTTTTTTTTACTTTTTAAAATATTTCCCAAATGATGTTGAACAGAGCAAGGACATTTTCACAGTATGTCTGATAATATTTTTTCTTCTGGAGAAAGTCTTATTTATTTTATTTCAGCTAGAATAAAAGCAGTTTTTAATATTTTATGGACCATTTTAAGGTCAAATTTATTAGCTTCTTTAAGCTATATTTTTTCAATAGTCTACAGAAGAAACCATCGTTATACAATAACTTGCCTAATTACCCTAACCTGCCTAGTTAACCTAATTAACCTAGTTAAGCCTTTAAATGTCACTTTAAGCTGTATAGAAGTGTCTTGAAAAATATCTAGTAAAATATTATTTACTGTCATCATGGCAAAGATAAAATAAATCAGTTATTAGAAATGAGTTATTATAACTTATGTTTTAGTAATGTGCTGAAAAAAATCTTCTCTCCATTAAACAGAAATTGGGGATAAAAATAAACAGGGGGGCTAATAATTCTGACTTCAGCTGTATATTTGATAAGTGAAATAATAATATAAAAATGTTATTAAATTAAATTAAATAGAGGCGAATTAAACTGAAATAAACTAATTCATACTGAAAATCACATTGCAGGATAAGAGTGATTAAAAGTGTCATTTACTGCCTTAAAACCAATGATTAATAAAAGAAATAAAATAAAATAAAATAGGTGAGTTAAACTGAAATCAACTAATTCATACTGGAAAGTCATGGGTTACATTGCAGGATAAAAGAATCATTCAGTCGTTTTAAGGGTATTGCTCAGTGTTATTGTTTTACAGATGGTCAAAAGTAATAACATTTTTTTAGTATTTATATTTGATAAGTGTCATTTATTACCTCAAACAAAACAGCGATGATAATAAAAAAATATATATATATACACAATAAAACAAAATAAAACAATAAATTAAACGAGGTGAATTAAACTGAAATTCAATTCAATTCAATTCCACTAATTCATACAGTATAATCATGGTGGGCTACATTTCAGGATGAAGAAGGCATTCAGCAATTAAAAGGTTATTGCTCAACATTATTGTCAAAATTTTTATATTTTTACTAGATAAAAGTGTCATTTGTTGCCTCAAACAACAACAACAACAATAATAAATAATGTAATTTAAAGCATAGAAAATTAAATGAAATTATATTACATTTAATTTAATGTTATTCTGTTTTTTAACACACAAAATGCTACATTTTGCTACAATTTGCTACATTTAGCAAACAGGACATTTTGCAATTAGTAAATGAGATTGATAAATGTAATAAATGAAATTCAATCATAGTAACTGTGCAATAATAAAATTAAAATGCAAATATAGCAGTCAGCCGTTTTAAGGTTATTGCTCAACACTGTCAAAACTAAGTGTATTCATGTTTGATAAGTGGGGGGGGGGGGGTCACGGTGGCACAGTGGGTAGCACGATCACCTCACAGCAAGAAGGTCACTGGTTCGAGCCCCGGCTGGGCCAGTTGTCATTTCTGTGTGGAGTTTGGATGTTCTCCCCATGTTGGCGTGGGTTTCCTCCACAGACCAAACACATGCGCTACAGGTCAATTGAATAAACTAAATTGGCCGTAGTGTATGTGTGTGAATGAGTGCGAATGGGTGTTTCCCAGTGTTGGGTTGCGTTTGGAAGGGCATCCGCTGTGTAAAACATATGCTGGATAAGTTTGTGGTTCATTCCGCTGTGGCGACCCCTGATTAGTAAAGGGACTAAGCCGAAAAAGAAAATGAATGTTTGATAAGTGTTATTCATTGTCTCAAACAACAACAATGAATGAATGAATAAATAAATAGAAAAGTTCATTAAATCATGCATTTAATTTATGATATTTCTTACACTCAAAGGACTACATCAGGCAAATAGGGCATTTTGCAATTAGTAAATGAAATAATAAATTTAATGAATGAAGTTCAAACTGTGCTGCAATACAATTAAAATGCATATACAACATGCACATGTATAGACACAGCTATGGAAAAATAGGAGACCACTTTATTTATTTATTTTTTTTGGTGTCACTATTTTGAGGGTCCCTTTTAACGCATTTTGTTGAACTTAAGTTACATGGCATCTACATGTCAACTAATTCTCATTAGATTATAAGTAGACTGTTAGGTTGGGGTTAGTGTAAGTCGACATGTACTAGCAAAGTTAAGTTAGTTCAGTCAGTTAAATGTTTGGTGAAGGAGCAGTATCAACAGAGATTAAGCAGACAATCTACTAATACTCAATGAGAAATAATTGGACATGCAGTTGCAATGCAAGTTTTTGTCAACAAAATGTGCAACAGGGACCATCAAAATAAAGTCTTACCCATTTATTTATTTGTTTGTTTGATCATTTGAGTCAATTTTAAATTAACACATTTCTTCCATATATATTCACTTTCAGACTATACAGTAGCAATGTTTTAATATCAAAACAATGAAGAAATCTATTATTATTATTATTATTTTGGCCGTATAATCCTGGTAAAAATGTAATCAGATCTTTACTGAATAAAATTAGTATTTTACTGAAGCTTAGGGGAGAGCGGGGCACAAAGCAACACTTTTTGGTTTTGGTCAAATAATGAACAAAGTAATGGGGTTAGACAAACCAGATTTTTACCAACAACACACAAGCATCCCCTACAAAAGAGCACTGAAAGTATAACCGCCAGACCTCTGGTTTCTGTGCAGTATTGCCAAAAGTGCCAGGAGTAAAAATGTTACTATTTACCCCACCTGTGGGGCAAGTTGAAACAGACAGAGGATTAGTTGTAACACATGCTTAAAAAGGCAGATTTTCACAATTAATTTCAATTCTTTTTCATTTAAAAATAGTATTTCCTCAGTACTTACAGTAACTCAATTCTATTTTATTTGTATGTTAATTCAATGTTTTACTTTACTGGTTTTTATTTGTTTGTGTTGGATAAAGACATTTGGATTTATTTGCATTATCCATTATTATACAATGCATTTATTTACATTATTAACAATAAAAATGTTTGTTTTTCTATTAAAAACATTTTATTAAAAAAGTTCTCAACATTACACTCAAATTTCTAAAATAATTTTGTTAGTTTACATGGTGTCCAACAGTGTGTGGCCTGTTTGTAACACCCTGTAACACTTAACCCTGCTGTGTCGTGTTTTCCCTAAAACTGGCTGGCAGTCACTGTGTGTTTTACATCTTTCAAAACGGTTCCATCTTTTAGCCCAGAAGACGGTGATCACAACACTATAAGAGTTTACCTTCATACTTTCACACATTTGTTTATAATAAAAAATAATTTTATGCTGCAAAAATGGTTTCTCCTGTGTTTCTCATCCAAATTTCGCTTAACTTTTTCAATAATTGGCAGGAAGTTGTCTGCAGACACTGTGGTAAAATGCTCGGAAGCATGCCATGGTTAACCCTGAGCAAATACCTTAAAACAACATTACGTTGTGCCCTGCGCTCCACCACTCTCTAATAAATCCAGAGGAACAGATATTTTTTTTAAATGGTCTTCATTTGCACACATTTCCATCGGTGTTGTTTTATCGTCTACTTTACTGTAGTAATTATGTTCATTTCAATGCACAGATTAAACAACACTGCTGTGTACTACAAGCTAAACTTCAGTGTAAGCCAATTACTGAAAATAGCTAAGAACCTATTTTAGAATAGGCGTTTAGAAACACGGCTACAGTGAAATAATAAGAAAGTATATGTGCTTAATTCATGAGCATTACATGAGCATGTGTGTTCACTCAACACTGAAGCCTTAGTAATAATAACATTCTACTATGCGTTTACTGATTTATTTCCATGTTGTAAAACTTGATTAATGCTCTAAGAACTAGTTTCCATGGCAACTGTGATTGTACCTACAGTTATGCTCTTACCAACCGTATAGGAAATATTAGAGAAGGTCATGATATCAAATAAAATAAAACACAAGGCAAACAGATGAAGACTAGACGTGACTGACTGCTTATTATTTTTAAATACAGTCGGGTATCCTGAAATTAAACTAGATTAAATTAATTTTAAGCCTTAGATGGACTGTAAAAATATAACAGTTACCATATTTAGTGATTTTTGTCAGTTTATTTACGGTTGTGAATTGCATTATGGGATGTTGATCTCTGATTTTTTTTTTGATACTGAAAATTCAACTCAAAACAGGACTACCCCACATTAAACAGATCCAAAAAAAGGATAATACCTGTGCTTATTTTTCAGATAACAATACAGTTACAGTATTCCTTTTAGCATGATAGGGCAAAGACCAGGCTCCAAATATGGAGTCCAGACTTTGAAAAAATGTTGTTTTTTTGTGTAAAACATGGGTAAGATGTTCCTGGGGAATTAACTCAAGTATGTTGTGCCAACCTTTAAGTGATGGAGATTTATCACTAATCCAATTAAGTAAAATATTTTTTTCTGGTGACAAAGGTTAATATATTATACAATTTCATATTAGCTGATGAAAAAATGTGTCCATTATGTATAGCCAGGAAATGCTACATGTAACATAATCTCTTTAATTCCCCAAAAACTTTTCACACTCGCTGTAATTCCTGTCAAAAATGTGAATAATTGCTGACCCTGATGTAACGAACATGACCAATCTCCATTAAACTTGCCTTTTTTACTGCTGGTTGCTAGGTTACCAATACCACAGTGAACCCCTCTAAGGGCTCATTCACATTGAATGCGTCTTTGCTTCTAATAACGCGGTGCTCAGGAATGGGTTTAAAAAAAAAGAGCTTAGCGTGAGGTCCGTATTATGAAGGTTATATTATGAGTGTGACGTAATATTGACAATCCCATTAGAAATAGGAAAACAATGTTATAAGTTCTTGAAGATCATACAACATCATATCACATCATATAACTCGAGATATCTGGACAAAGCCACAATGAGCGCCTCAAATAAACAGCATGCCAACTTTTGCCCTGCCTCCGAGCTATCCTGATTTGATCCACTGCTTTTGGAAATGACAGTGAAAGTGGAAGATCTTTCAATTTGACACAGCATCTAAAAAACAAGATTAATGCTTCTAAAGACTCGAGTGTAATTTAATTCAATTCATCTCTATTTCTATAGTGCTTTTACAATGTAGATTGTGTCAAAGCAGCTTAACATAGAAGTTCTAGTAATTTGCAACTGTGTCAGTCCAGTTTTCATAGTTGAAGTTCAGTTGAGTGTGGTTTAATTTTCACTGCTGAAAGTCCAAACACTGAGGAGCAAATCCATCGATGAGCAGCTCCACAAGTCCCAAACCAAGCAACAGAACTTCACCAACTAATGAAAGTGAAGGAAAAAACCTTGAGGGAAACGAGGCTCAATTGGGCACGACCATTTCTCTTCTGGCCTTGTGCAGAGGTGCAGTCTAGGTGGCGGAGGCTGGAAAACGCTGGACATCCATCATGGAGAAGCTGCAGGTGTGAGTAGTTCACCCGCTGGTATTCAGGTTGGCCCACGGGATCAGTGCAGAGCCTCGTCTGTCACTGGGGTCTTTCAGGAATAAGTCTCATGCTCTCCACGCCTCCATGACCACCACAGCTTCTACTCCGAATACGGCCTGGTCCAGGGTTATGGATACCTCTAGAAGTCCTCTGTGGTTGGCATTATCTCATCGTATGTGTTGTCATTGTCAAAGATGTCCATAAAACATTGTTTATGTTGAAAAACAATAGAAATGTAGCACACTGAAGAGGAAAAACTGTGTGAACGACCTCTAACGACTAAATACAATAACAATATATTAAAGGGCACCTATGGTGAAAAATCTACTTTTCAAGCTGTTTGGACAGACATATGTGAAGGTATGGTGTATAAACTGTCATATTGGGGTAATATAAACACACCAAGTGCTTTATTTTTCAATTTAACAACATAAAAACGCGCAAAAAGTGCAACAGTGCGCGCAAAAACAGTGCAAGGCTAAACGCGCGCTTTGTCTGTCTGTCTGTCTGTCTGTCTGTCTGTCTGTGTGTGTGTGTGTATCTGTGTGTGTGTGTGCGCATGAACTATGTAACAACATTGTGTGCGACTCATCATTAAGTTGACTCAACACAACAAATGCATCAAATACTCATTGGTAAAGTTCTTACTGTAGTATTTCTCACAAACGCTACGTGAGATCTGTTTCCTTCATGTCTGTCTGTTGTCTGATGCAGCCGAGGGAGGAGATTAAGACACGCAGAAAGGCACGTAGAAACGGTGGGCGGGGAGGACTAGCCTTAAAGGAGCAGTACAACAAAACAGCCTCCTGGTGCAAAATTTAATAAAATAGAATCTTATAAAAGGTATAATAAAAAATCTGATGGGTGTTTTGAGCTGAAACTTTCTGGAAACACAAAAGACTTATATTAAATCTGAAAAAAGGGGTAACCTAGGTGGCCCTTTTAAATATAGATCTTCAGCATTTACATCAATGGCTGCAAGACAGTCATTTGACTAATAACGTTAAAAAAAACAGAATGTATGTATTTTGACTCACCTAGGCGAAAATTATCCATATCCAATACCATCACTTCAAATCCAAAACTTTCCATCTACATATGTATCTACATATCGATATTTAGGAATCAGTCTGGACTCTCACTTTCTTATTGTGACCATGTTCAAAATGTCTGTAAAAAGCTGAAGCTATTTGTTTATGAGAAAATTGGGACAAATTAGTTTTTCTCTGTTTCAGAAACTTATCTAAATGCCATAATTTTGTCCACCTTGTCGTACTGTTTGATCACTCACAACTAATGATATCTTGGAGCCAATAGCTAGACTATATAATAGGGCCTATAAGATCCACAACAGACTTTCTGGATGGACACATCATTGTTTTGCTCGATCTCTCTCTAATGCTTTATCATTTCAAAAGTACATTATGAACACATGCATTAAACTGTACTATCAAATTTTAAATAGTGCTACCACAGCAGCCCTTTCTGCTTTGGTACCAAAACCTAATACAAGGACTGATCCTTCTACGAGATCTGCAACAGATGGATGCCTGTCGTTACTGTCTTTTAAAAACTGTTATGGACAGAGATCTTTCTTTTATGTATTCACAAAAGCCTGGAATGAGATCTCACAACATCTAAAAATGATACCAACACTGAGACTTAAAAAAAATCCCAAGCTCATCATCTGATGGTCAACTATTAGCCCGTTTCCACTGAGTGGTACAGTACAGCATGAGTCGGTACGGGTCACCTTTATCAGGCTTGCGTTTCCACACTCTCAGAAATAAAGGTACGCAAGCTGTCACTGGGGTGGTACCTTTTTAAAAGGTACACATTTGTACTTGAAGGGTCCATATTGGTACCTCAAAAGTATATATAAGTAACCTACAAATTTTAAAAGGAAAACTTTTGTACTTTTTAGGTACCAATATGTACCCTTGAGGTATTAACATGGATCTTTTAGGGACAAATTTGTACCTTTTGAAAAGGTACCACCCCAGTGACACATCTCTTACCTTTATTTCTGAGAGTGCACTGCCAAAAGGGTACCAATTGGCGTGGTGTACGACAAAGTTTCAGTCGAAGTAAAGCTTTACGGGTCGTTCACTTATCATATGAGAAGCAGTTTACAAATAAATACTGGTGTATAAATGTATATTACCAACATAATTTGATTTTAACTGCAGATCAATGACGGTGCGAAATAGCCTACTGTAACGTCTGCGATTATATAAAATAAATAAATAAATGCAACATATATGAACACAAACACCCCCTTACAGTCTCCGATGTGTTACCAATTACAGAGAAACTACACACAGCATACATTAAGTCTTATTTGGGTTCAAAAACAACACGCAACATATAGCCCAGTCAGTGTAAACCTCTCATCTTTATCTTTAATCTTCACCAGCACATGTAACCTCTTGTTAGAGAGTAATTCAGTCATTCCGAGTTGATAAGAGTCAAACATGGCAGTTTGTTCATGTTTTAGGTTGCTGAAATCATTTGCTCCTTTGTTTTTTCCGGCTTCGAGCTCGTATAACAAATACAGGACGCGGCAGATTTTGTTCTTCTTGGCTTTGTGGCTGTTCATCAAGACAATGACAAGGTTTCAGGTCGACCATGGGTCATTGTAATACGAATATAGTATTACGATGTAATGTCTCGGCTGTGTATTTAAAATGTTTCTTTGTTTTCATTCTCTTGCTTGTGAATGCATAAGTGACGCATCTCTGTAAACCAATAGCGCTTAGTTGCATGTCTAGCTCCACCTTTTCGTATCCTTTTGTCGTGCTAGGTACCCTTTGCAAAGGGTACCCAAAAAGTGGTACGGTACGGCCATAAAAGCGTATCGTATCATTTCGCTCAGTGGAAACAGGCCATATCGCTGTAGCCACTGAGATAGTAGCCGGTCTCTCTTCATGTTGTATGTTTGGTGATTGTATTGTTCTCATGTCTTGACGGATGAGATGTTAAGGGTGTCTGAATGTTTCTGTGGTCTGCAGAGCAGGAACCTGCTGAAAAACAGCATTTATGCTGAGCCAGGCCCAATTATCTTTTAATCTTGTCCTGTTTAAAAATAAAATAAACACAATTACATCAAATTCGCATTCATGATTTTTCTTTATTTGCAAACTTTGAAAAGATTCGCTCTACATTAGGATGAAAACATGCTCTATTATGGTGTTGATGCTGAAATGAGATATTGTGCAGCTCTTCTTCATGTTCATGCTGTTGCTGGTGGGTGTTTGTGATTGTGTCAGTCTTTTCTATAGTGTAATGTTGTCGTGCGTGAGCTGCAAGGCGATTCAATGAAGTTTAATTACACGTTCTGCTCCCTGAGGAACAGAGAAGATTAGAATAAAATGAAAACGGTGTCGCAGGAGCTGCAGAGCCATGGTCTTCAGAGACCCATAAACGTCCAGAGATCCAGTGGGTTGCCCACTCTGTAAAAGACTTTGGGTGATTATTTTTAGTCAGTCATTAAGTATTCATAAACGCTTTTTGTATCATATTGCGTAATAGGCCTGTAAGGTTTTAAAGGCTTTCATTGACATTGGAGCTCACCGCAAACTGTACAAAGGGCTTAGAATATGAACAAAAACTCTTTGCTATAAGTATATGAGTCAAAAACAAAAAGGTGTTTTCATTTATTTATATTTAATTAAAATTGATATGCCTTCTATAAATATGACACTTTTTAAATTATAAAATGAATAGTAAATTTTACTATTTTTATTTTTCTCAGAATTTGAAATCTAACAATTCTGACTTTTTTTTGTCTCTGGCAGAAACATACATTCGTCTCTGGCAGTTTCTATATAATCTAAAACTGCTAGGTTGCATTAATTAAATGTTGGGTCAAATGTGGACAAACCCAACTTTGGGTTTTAAGTTTTATGGACTAAAACTGTACCATTGACAGATGGCTTAAAATATAAGTGAACTCTTTTTTTGTGCTTTTTTTTCTTAAATTTTTTTTACTCAATATATGAGTCAGACAAAAAGGTGTTTTAATTTATTTAAGGTAAATTTAAAACATAAACCCAACTTTGGGTTTGTCCATTTTGACTCAACTTTGGGTTAAAACAACCCTACATTATTGTGTAGATTTAGCAATTACATTTTTTTTTCAAAATCGGTTTTAAAGGGCGCCTATTTTACACCTTTTACAAGATGTAAGATAAGCCTTTGGTGTCTCCAGAATGTGTCTGTAAAGTTTCAGCTTAAAATACCCATCAGAACATTAATTATAGCCTCCAGAATCTGCCTATGTTGATGTATGAGTACAGTGTAGCTGTTTTTGTAGCCTGTGGCTTTAAATGCAAATGAGCTGCTCCCCCCCCCACTGTTCCCATGTGCGTGTCTGCTTCTCCTGTGTTACAACAGATAAACAGCAGTCAGTGATAAAGACAGACACAGATGAAGCTTAAATACAGCTCATTAGTCCAAAATACTAAGTAAATTTATTCCATGTATTTGTGCTGACGTTTATCCAAGCCTTTCTGAAATGAGTCACACACATGTTGTTTGCAGCACACACACACACACACACACACACACACACACACATATATATATATATATATATATATATATATATATATATATATATATATATATATATATATATATATATATATATATGCGTGTGTACTGACGCCATGCGGCCGTTCACATAAAAGGTCATACTAAATTGGAACAGTGTAGTTCAGTTTTTAGTATTTAAGTTCAGTTCAGTTTAGCTCAGTTCAGTGTGGTTTAAAAATCCCTACTGAGAGTCCAAACACTGAAGAGCAAATCCAACGATGCGCAGCTCTACAGATCCCAAACCATGCAAGCCAGTGGTGACAGCAGAGAGGGAAAAACTTCACTAATTGGTGAAAGTGAAGAAAAAACCTGAGAGAAACCAGGCTCAGTTGGGCACGACCATTTTAATTTCTCCGCTGGCCAAACATCTTGTGCAGAGCTGCAGTTTCAGTGGCGGAGGCTGGAAGCTGGCCTCAGCGAAGACTCGTCTGTCCCTGGAGCGTCACAGGAATCAGTCTCATGTTCTCCACTCCTCCATGACCACCACAGTAGCTTCTCAGGGTATACGGCCTGGTCCAGGATATGGAAACCTTGGGATCATCTTGTCGCTGGTCTTGGATCGAATCAGTGACTCTGCATAGTCTGAGGGCCTCGGGAAGGAGGTGGAAATAGAGAATAAAGAAAATAATTAGCGTAGCTGATGTTCACAGTGTATATAAACAAGATGCAGAAACCTGTGTGGAAACCCGCTAAGTGGTGCACTAAGTGTATGCTTTACTGAACAGATAGGTCTTTAATCTAGTGTTGAATTGGGAGAGTGTGTCTGAGCCTCGGACGATATGAGGAAGGCTATTCCAGAGTTTAGGAGCTATAAATGAGGAGGCTCGACCTCCTTTACTCGACTTTGCCATTCTAGGTATTACCAAAAGCCCTGAGTTTTGAGATCTTAAAGAGCGAGTTGGATTGTAGCGAAACAGAAGGTTAGTTAGATAAACAGGATCTAGATTAAACACAAAGTTGGGTTAATTCTTTACACTCAATTTAAATTTCATTTTTAACCCAATGTTTGACCCAAAAATGGGTTACAACAACCCAACACTCTTTAAAGCATAGTTTTTTTGTCGTTGTATGGACAAAATTGCATTAAAGCTAAAAATGTTCCCTTTTAAAAGTCATGCAGGTTTGGGTGGGACGACATGACACGAGTAAATGATGACAGAATATTCATCCCTTTAACAAGCCTCAGACTCTTCTTTTTATTCCAGAAGTCAAATGAAAGCACGCAGCGGTGGTTAAATCTCAGTGTCTGTCACGACTCAAGGTAGCTCGCTGACATTTTCTGTTCCATGACATTTCTTCTCCCTCAATTATTATTATGTAGCTGATTAACGGAAAATTATGCGGATACAAACAAGGCTACTTTAAATGTTCCAAACATATTCTTCAAGTTTTAATTACCAAATCAACCTCAGTTTTACCTCATTATTTCCAATAACCTGCGTTTGACTTTAATAAGCCATATTCTGTGTAATTTTTTTATTCTGTCAGCTAACATACGTACAGTAAGAGACGGAGAGCTTATTATTTTGACCAAAACAAGATGAGATTGTATTGTTGTGTTGATAGAGATGTGGTCAGGGTCTTAGGCTTGACTTGTGCTATTCTCAGAAATGGTGAGCAAACTAATTAAAGACTAATGCTGCTGCTTTACATTGACACGGCTGTCGGGATTGTTCCCATGTGGCAGAAACGCAACCGTTATTGAAATGTTCAGGTCTAAAAATACTAATGGCATGAGGTATGCAATTACTCCAGGGTTGTTCTTGGATGGTGTAAAGATGGAGCAGACTCTATATGTTAACTGTTTCAAAGGGCTATTATTAACATTCCAGTGCTGACGGTTGGCATTCCATAGTACAGACTGTTGGTTTTCTGGTTTTCTGTTGATTTTCATTGTTGTTGTGAGGTTTTGCTCTTCTGGTGGAGAAAGGGTTTCTGTCAGCTTCTACAAACAGATGCAGTATGTGTATTTCTGCTCAAGCACTTTGGAAAAATGACTTCTAATGACAAAAATGTTTGTTTTTAAATAAGAATTGTTATATGTAAGAATTGTTATATATAATATAAAATAGTTGTTACGCCCCGACCAGTCTAGCGTTGGTGGGAACAATAACAAAAGTGTAAATAAATAAATGAATTAAACTTAAATACTCAGTTAAAGCTGCGGTCACACCGGGCTTTGCGTGTGCGAAATTTTGTCGTGCGGCACTGCGAAAAGGGGCGGGATTAAATAAGATTATTAGACATTAAAAAAGCGAGCGATTGCTCCATGTTTTAAATTTCTGTCCAGAGAGGTCCTGTTTTGATCCTCGATTGGTCTCACACAGTCAAGTGATGCGATTTCACAGGTTAGAGTTCACCAAGCTTAAACTTTGCACTGCAGCAGCCTGCGAAAATTGGCGCATGACCCCGCGTTTCCGGTCTGACGCATTCGCATGCGTATGAATGGAAGTCTATGGGAAGAAAAGTCAAGTGTGAACGCAGCTTTAGGGTTTTCCCCTTCTCCTGTCCCAATTCACAATGATCACACATGTTTATCAAGAAATAACAAGGTTTATCTCTTTTCTTAAACAACAGAAGATATTAGAAGCATCTCTTCAGGCCAAAATAATAAACAAAAAGACAGCTAACTTGCGGGGAAATAATCCTAACTCACCTGCTCAAATAAAAGTACCCCAAATAAAATGACAACAAACTTCCCTTTGTCTCTCACTGCCACAAACCAGGAGAAAACATTTATCAAGTAAATGGTGATTCGACCTACAGCTTCAATTTATATGATATATAATATAAATTATATAAATGATATAAGTATATAAATTGTTAAAAAGTGGTTA
>NC_079448.1:50775581-50823081 GCF_903798145.1 Danio aesculapii | reverse complement strand
ACGCACATACAGACACACACACACACACACGCACACATGCAGACACACAAACCCACGTACAGAGATGCACAACACACTCGCATACAGCACATATACAGACACGCACATACAGACACACACACACACGTACAGAGATGCACAAACACACTCGCATACAGCACATATACAGACACGCACATACAGACACACACACATGCAGACACACAAACCCACATACAGAGATGCACAAACACACTCACATACAGCACATATACCGACACGCACATACAGACACACACACACACACACATGCAGACACACAAACCCACGTACAGAGATGTACATACACACTCACATACAGCACATATACCGACACGCACATACAGACACACACACACACACACACATGCAGACACACAAACCCACGTACAGAGATGCACAAACACACTCGCATACAGCACATATACAGACACGCACTTACAGACACACATACACACATGCAGACACACAAACCCACGTACAGAGATGCACACACACACACACACACACACACACACACAGTTGGTGTTGATAGATATGTACAGTATTGCAGGCATTTGTGGGCTCAGTGCTGTGCTTAATAATTACAGCGTGCCGCCGCTGACCTCGCTCTATATCTGTGGAATGAACAGAGCTTCACATCAGCATGGCCATTTACTATCTGTCGCCACTTCTGTTTTCTTCTCATTTCTTGAGTCTAATGAGACAATAAACACTTTAGTGACAATAAATTGATTCAGAATGGATAACTTTTGTTTTAGATCTACTCCTCGGCTGCTTGTGATCGCTTAGGTCAGGGTTAAAGTACTGTTGTTTCTCATTTGGCCTTGTTAAAGAGGCCTTATAATGCTTGTAATAAATGTTGCCCTTTCCTTGTATCTGTTTGTCCATGCACAGAGATGGCCAGTATTGTTTTTCAGTAAATGTATTTGAGGCGGCAGGGTGGCTCAGTGGTTAGCACTGTCATCTCACAGTAAGAAGGTCGCTGGTTCGAGTCCCGTCTGGGCCAGTTGGCATTTCTGTGTGTAGTTTGCTTGCTCTCCCCATGTTGGTGTGGGTTCCTCCGTGTGAGGAAACTGGGTCGTGTCTGTAAGGGTATCCGCTGCGTAAAACATATGCTGGAATAGTTGGTGGTTCATTCTGCCGCGGTGACCTCTGAAATAGAGACTTGGCCAAAAGAAAATGAATGAATTTAGTAATCACATTCATTTACTAATTGTGAAATGCGCTGTTTGAACAATATTATCAAGATAATTATAAAGTTAACTATATTAATGATTGTGGCTCGGCGGCTCAGTGGTTAGCACTGATGCATCACAGTAAGAAGGTCGCTGGTTTGAGTCCCAGCTGGTCCAGTTGCCATTTCTGTGTGGAGTTTGCATGTTCTCCATGTGTTGGTGTGGGTTTCCTTCGGGTGCTCAGGTTTTGACCAGTCCGAACACATGCGCTATAGGGGAATTGATTAACTAAATTGGCCATAGAGTTTGAGTGTGTATGGGTTTTTCCCAGCACTGGGTTGCAGCTGGAAGGGTATCCATTGCTTAAAACATATACTGGAATAGTTGATGGTTCATTCCACTGTGGAGACCTCTGAAATGGAGACTAGGCCAAAGGAAAATGAATGAATGAGTAACACTACACTACTAATACTATACTAATATATACTAATACTAGGAATGCCCAGATCCAATCAAGTGATCGGAAATTGGGCCCAATCACATGGTTTCAGACTCTATCTGAATCGGACGTTACCTCCCAACCAGGACTCTAATATATATAAATATATATTCTCCTTATTTTTTTAACAGATCTATAGTTATGCGGCAGCACAGAGTTAGACCTCTTTTTCGTCTTCACTTCGGCTTATTTCAACTTCGACTTCACACAGAAACAGCAACGTGTGCAGCATGACATCACTTTGTTGTAGAGATGCTATTGGTTATATGCCGGCAAAATAGAACACAGAAGCAGCTTGAAGCGGAAAGCGTGAGAATGTCTGCGGTCTGAAGGTATTATAAAGTTGATGACGACAACATTGCCATAGCAAATTGTGAGATATGTAAACTTGGGATTGCCTGCCGGGTATTTTACATTGAGGTGCTGTTTGTTTTTATATTAGATTTTTCATTTATTTACTGTTGCACTAAAGTCCAAAAGTGAAGAACTGATGTTATTTATTACTTGATTGTTCAAGCTACCTCACAGAAGTGCTCTGTTTGTTAACAGAGTTGTTGAATGTTAAAATAAGGTGACATAAAAAGAGGAACATCCTGGATCTGTTTCTTCGCTCTTCTTTGTTTGTTTTTATGTATTATAGAAGTATCGGATCGGGTTTCGGTATCGGTAGATACTCAAAATCAAATGATTTGATCTTGAGGACAAAAAAAAAAACCTGATTGGGACATCCCGAACTAAAACTAATAGTACATACAGTATTATGTATTATACTACACTCAGTAAGCATCATGGAACCTTGATCTGTATTGCTTTTGCTTTGTGGATGTACAGATCTTCACATGATGATGAAGGTTTATTAAGCCTAATGTGAGTTTTTTTTTTATTTTTATTCTTTTGCAAATATTGATCAAGTGATGTTTAACAGAGCAGGATAATGTTCACGGTATTTTAAACTATTATTTCTTTTGGAAAAAGTATAATTTCTTTTAAGTTTGGCTGAAATTTTTAAGCATTTTTCTTCTTGAATGGCTAGCAAACTACTCTCGTCTTAAAAACTTGCCTATTTAACTTGCCTACACATTAAACACATACCTGTAAATTAGCAGTTTTCCATATTTTGTGATTCATGTTTTTCTTTTCCTGTTTATTTATACTTTTGAATTACATTATGAGAGCTTGATCTTTCTTCCAACTATTTTCAACCTTTAAAAGTTTAAAAAGTGAGTTTTATGAACATTTTTAATAGTTTGCAGTGCTTTTTAATAGTTTGCAGTGTATATCACACTACAAAAGCCTTGTAATAAACTGCCAGTACATTTTCTGTCATTTTACACACTTATCTCTCGAGATATTGATTCTTAAAACTACTAAAATGTCAACAAAAGTCACTTTGTTAAACTGTAGAGTTGAATTTTCAACATCAAAAGTCGACAGAGCAGAGATCAACATCCCATAATGCAATTCACAACCGTAAATAAACATAAAGCACACAAAAATACGTAAACTGTTAATTATGAGATTTTTTTTTTACTGTAGTTAGCCTAGTTAAGCCTTTAAGTTGCACTTTTTGCTGAATACTAGTATCTTGCAAAATAACTAGTAAAGTATTATGACATTCTTGGCAAAGAGCAAATAAATTATTAGAAATTAGTTATTAAAACTATTATGTTTAAATACAGAAGAGTTGATAATTTTGCCTTCAATTGTATACATCTACACTCACTGGCCACTTTATTAGGTACACTTTACTAGTACCGGGATTCACTGCCTTAATATTTTGTAGCATAGATTCAACAAGATACTGGAAATATTCCTCAGAGATTTTGCTCCATATTGACATGATAGCATCACGCAGTTGCTGCAGATTTGTCGGCTGCACATCCATGATGCAAATCTTCCATTCCCTCACATCCAAAAGGTGTTCTATTGGATTGAAGTCTGGTGACTGTGGAGGCCATTTGAGTACAGTGAACTCATTGTCATGTTCAAGAAACCAGTCTGAGATGATTGGCACACACTGTGGTCATAAAGGGATGGACAGACATGGTCAGCAACAATACTCAGGTAGGCTGTGGCGTTGACAGGATGCTCAATTGGTACTAATGGGCTCAAAGTGTGCCAAGAAAATATCCCCCACACCATTACACCACCACCACTAACCTGAACCATTGATACAAGGCAGTTTTTAATGCCAAATTCTGACCCTACCATCCGAATATTTTAGCAGAAATCGAGACTCATCAGACCAGCCAACGTTTCTCCAATCTTCTATTGTCCAGTTTTGGTGATCCTGTGTGAATTGTAGCCTCAGTTTCCTGTTCTTAGCTGACAGGAGAGGCACCCGGTGTGGTCTTCTGCTGCTGTAGCCCATTCGCCTCAAGGTTGGACGTGTTGTGTGTTCAGAGATGCTCCTCTGCAGACCTCAGTTGAATCGAGTGTTTATTTGAGTTACTGTTGCCTTTCTATCAGCTGGAACCAGTCTGGCCATTCTCCTCTGACCTCTGCCATCAACAAGACGTTTGCGCCCACAGAACTGCCGCTCACTGGATGTTTTCTCTTTTTCAGACCAGTCTCTGTAAACCCTAGAGATGGTTGTGTGTGAAAATCCCAGTAGATCAGCAGTTTCTGAATACTCAGACCAGCCCGTCCGGCACCAACAACCATGCCACGTTCAAAGTCACTTAAATCATCTTTCTTCCCCATTCTGATGTTGGCTTTGAACTGCAGCAGATCATCTTGACCATGTCTACATGCCTAAATGCATTGAGTTGCTGCCATGTGAGTAGCTGATTGAAATTTTGTGTTAACAAGCAGTTGGACAGGTGTACCTAATAAAGTGGCCGGTGAGTGTATATTTACTGTATATGTCTGTGAAGATGCAGTAACGTCTAATGTCACGTGTTTCCAAACATTTTCACCAATAGTAGCATGCTTTTATAAGGTCTGGCAGCTTTTTAATGAGTATGTCAGATTAATTCTGACACTCTCTAAACCTGATGCTCAGGAGTCTAACCTTTCAAGAGCAAAATTAAAATCCGTCCCATCGCTCATTAAGTATGTTAATGCATGCAAACGAATGGATGCCATGTGTTTGACCCTACCAAGGACATCCTCTGTCCGCATCTCAGAAAGGCTATCTGCTCATCTGAACACAAATTACAGTAAGAACACTTACAGAAATTATATTGATTTCCCTTTTACACACAGCTGTCTTTATTTTTGTTGTGATATGTCAGCTTCATCTTCGTCTTCATTCAATCTCTTTCTTTAAAACTCTGCGCTTTTCTTTTTTAATTAGCACAAACTTGAATTTGAGTATATTCATTCATTTTCTTTTCAACTTAGTCCCTTTATTAATCTGGGGTCTCCACAGCGGAGTGAACCTGCCAACTTATCCAGTACGTTTTACGCAACGGATACCCTTCCAGCTGCAACCCATCACTGGGAAATGAATTTGGCTATAATAAAAGATTATAATATTAGCTGAATTTCTGCTAATTAGTCAACTCAGCATTAGTGTGAATGCTGCCTGGATTTGAAAATAAAGGATGCTGTATAATTTTTGCTTAATATACTGTAACATGTTCTCTTAATAAACCCTGGCAAGAAAACTTACATTTATTTGCTCATCCGACATCTCATTAATTGGCCATTTTACAGCTTTTCATAGTTAATTATTTTTGTTTACTTATGTCGTTTTATATTTTTATACCATTTGATTCCTCTCGCATATATTTACCAGTTAAACAAATCAACACATATCATTTCAACTGAAATGTTTGGCCATTACATGAACATCTGACAGAGGATAATAATAATTAGCATCACGCTTTACAGTAAGGTTTTATTAGTTCATTTTAGTTGATTTATATACTGATATGGACTACACTCACTGGCCACTTTATTAGGTACACCTTACTAGTACCAGTTTGGACCGCCTTTTGCCTCCAGAACTACCTTAATCCTTCGTGGTATAGATTCAACAAGGTACTGGAAATATTCCTCAGAGATTTTGCTCCATATTGACATGATAGCATCACGCAGTTGCTAGATTTATCGGCTGCACATCCATGATGTGAATCTCCCGTTCCACCACATCCCAAAGGTGCTCTATTGGATTGAGTTCTGGTGACTGTGGAGGCCATTTGAGTACAGTGAACTCACTGTCATGTTTAAGAAACCAGTCTGAGATGATTCGGGCTGTATGACAGTGGGTTATCCTGCTGGAAGTAGCCATCAAATTGAATTGTAGCCTCAGTTTCCTGTTCTTAGCTGACAGGAGAGACACCTGGTGTGGTCTTCTGCTGCTGTAGCCCATCCGCCTCATGGTTGGACGTGTTGTGTGTTCAGAGATGCTCTTCTGCAGACCTCGGTTGTAATGAGTGGTTATTTGAACCAGTCTGGCCATTCTCCTCTGGCCTCTGGCATCAACAAGGCATTTGCGCCCACAGAACTGTCGCTCACTTGATTTTTCTCTTGTTCAGACCATTCTCTGTAAACCCTAGAGATGGTTGTGTGTGAAAATCCCAGTAGATCAGCAGTTTCTGAAATACTCAGACCAGCCCGTCTGGCACCAACAACCACGGCACGTTCAGTCACTTAAATCACCTTTCTTCCCCATTCTGATGCTCAGTTTAAACTGCAGCAGATCATCTTGACCATGTCTACATGCCTAAATGCACAGTTACAGTCATGTGATTGGCTGATTAGAAATTTGTGTTAACGAGCAGTTGGACAGGTGTACCTAATAAAGTGGCCGGTGAGTGTAAGTATGAACAGTATTTCATAATACTTTTAAGCTGCGGTCACACTACAGTTTCCGCATTCGATATTCTGTCTTGCGGCGCTGCGAAAAGGGGCGGGTTTAAACAAGATGATTAGACATTTCAAAAAGCGAGCGATTGGTCCATGTTTTAAATTTCTGTCCAGAGAGGTCATGTTTTGATCCTCGATTGGTCTCACGCAGTCAAGTGATGCGATTTCGCAGTTCAGAGTTCACCAAGCTTGAACTTTGCACCGCAGTGAAACTGCGAACTTGTGGCACGAGATTGCGTTTCCTGTCTGATGCATTCGCGTGCGTATGAATGGAAGTCTATGGGGAGAAAAGTGCAGTGTGACCGTAGCTTAAGTTTGTCACAATTCAAGCTGTTTACCATTGGCTTATTACCTTATGATATTCATGATATTAGCTATAATGTATGATCTCATGTTATGTCCTCAAATCTAAACCCAACTACTACCTTACTATTAATGAGCAGCTAATTAGCAGTTTATTGAGCTAATAGTCTTAGTTAATGGTTTAATAGCATGAATTGTGACTTAAAGTGTTACCCAATATTTTTATGAATCATAGTTTAACATTTACTAATGCATTATTAAAATCCAAATTCATGCTTGTCAACATTAATGCACTGTGAGTTAACAAGAACTAACAGTATTTTCATTAATCATTAATATGAATATTTTAATGCATTGTTCATAGTTTGTTCACGTTAGTAAGTACATTAACTAATGGATACTTATTGTAAAGTGTTAGCATAAATAAGTATAATGTAGTTGTGTGTAATAGTATACAGGTTTGGATTACACACACTGTAGTTGATATTATTGATGATGCTAAGAGTGATTTAATCAACGCATCAATGTTTTTGAAGGGGTACTTGAGCCTAACTGTGACAGTGTGTGTTTGTGTATGTCTGTGCATTCAAGGGGGCGCTATTGCTCCAGCAGAGAGGATGCTGAACGTGATGAAGCGCTGCAAAAAGTTTGAGCAGGTCATAAGGAATACAACCTCACACACACACACACACACAAGCAAGCAGCATTTCATTTCTGAAAGTTTCACACGTGAAGCAGCGTCATTTGTAAAACCATTTAAAGCCACTTAAAATGTGTATTAACACACAGAAGAATGACAAATATCACATATTTATATCGCCGCGCTGTCAAAAATGACAGCGCATCCCCGTGGAGAGAGCGCGCGCGTGTGCGGTTGTAACGTGGATGTCATAATTACACAATTTTTGTTTGTTAAATAATCAGCATTTACAACAAAAAAGAGCTTGCATGTGCGTTTATGATGTTGATGTCATAATTGCACGATTTTAATTGTTAAATATTCAACATATACAACAGAGATAGCGTGAGCGCGCATTCAGGTGTTGACAGAGAAACCACCTAGTAAGAGTCGGTGAGGAGGGAGAGGGTGTGTGTATGAGAGAGAAAGAGAGAGAGAGTGAGCGAGAGAGAGAGAGAGAGAAAAGCACGCGCTCTCTCCTAGTGCACTTTGCAGTAAGTTGCGGGCGGCTGTTGCTGGCGTGGCGGTTGCTGGTCGCGCGCGCAGGGAACTTTAACACGCTGGATCCCAAAGTCCGTCTCTCTCACCTGCGCAGTTCGGAGCTGCCATGGATTTCGCGGCCGGATTTACTATCCTAATCACACTGCCGATCTTTCTGCAGACGAACGGCCTTTATATCTCCAGTAGCATAGGTACGTGCGGCTGTCTTTACCTATTTACACTTGCATCCCATCGCGAGCTGTCCTGCCCGGTACCACCCCAGTGCGCATCAGCCCTGGAGCTCTGCGCACTGTCTGTCCCCCATCCCCGAAACTTATGGCACGGGGCTATTCCTGCTGTTTTACAATAATTGTCCTCTGGAGCTTCTCCGTGGCATTCTCGCGTGCTGTGTCATTATTCCTACTGTTTGTTGTGAAGTGTGCTTGTTTCACATGCTGCTGGAGATCCAGATCTGAGCTGGAAATGTTTTATTTCGTCTCCTCCTCGCGATCTTTGACGGGGGCTCTGACGATATTGATCTGTCTGAGAGCGGAAGTATTGCAGGATATCGATTTTAAATAATAATAATAATAATAATAGTAATGTTACCGATCCATTCTCCACATTTGAGAGCGTCTACACAATAAAAGAAACTTAAAAACACCATCAACTTTTGGTTTTGGACGAGAAACAGTGAATGGTTACTGTTTATGTTGCAACTTTCGGTTTGTTGGTGACTTGTGGTTATCTGTGAGTTGGGGATTGTGATAAATATGAGTATTTAGAGATGCAGAGCTCAGCATCACTTTGATCTGACATATATGTCTCAAAACCCGGTGAGCTGCCCACCTAGACAGCATTTTAAAGCATCATAGGTGTGTGTGCAATATGTTTGAGAATGAACTTGAGTGTGTTAAGGATAGTGCTGTGCTTAATACATGTTGTGCATTAATTGACCTGGGATCTGTGGAACATTTTGAGCATCATATGTAGGAGAAGCGTTTTGAGCATTATAGATGTGTGCAATATGTTTGAGAATTAACTTGAGCATGTTAAGGATAGTGTTGGGCTTAATACGTGTTTGTGCATTTATTGATCTGTGGAGCATTTTGAGCATCGTAGGTGCGTGCAGGATTTGGGAAGGATAGGGGCATTTTCTTGCACGAGGTATGAAAGGTGTATGCAGCATTTACTGTATGTGCATCAGGTGTATTGAGTGCTGTGAAGTATCATATATGCACATGGCACATTCATAGGAATATGCAGAATTTTTGAGAATCATAGGTGAGTTATAAAGGATGAATGAGCAGTTTAATAAAGGTGCAGTGTGACAATTTGTGCATTAAATATTATTTGTGTTATAAGTGGATGTGCACTGTAAAATTGCCGGGTTCCACACAATCGGTTTGTGCTGGGACAACAGAAGGAATGAAGTTGGCTTATTATTATTATTATTAAATTAAGTATTATTAAAATATTAAATTAAGTGAACTGAACATAAAGGTTGTTTCAGTTCATTTTAAATTAGTAGCTTGAACAAATGGCAAATGTCATATTTTGAGTGTGCTCAGCATTTCTTTTTTGAAGGGGAATTTTAGTTTTAAAGTCAATTTAAAGGGCGCCTATGATGAAAATCAAGTTTTGTAAGCTGTTTAGCCAGAACTGTGTATAGGTATAGTGTGTTCACTGTCATATTGGAGTGATATAAACCCAACAAGTCTCTTAAATTTTTTTTTTACTTTAAAATAGGACACAGATCCCAGTGATTTTGAGGCCCACCACAACGTGACGTAGCAGTGCGGATTTCCCCACCCACTGATTGATTGACAGGTGTCATGTTTCTATAATAACATGTATACACATGTCCACTGAATATTTATTAGCAAAGAAACTGAGATTAAAATATCTGTTCAACTCTCTGTGAGTTTTATAAGTTTAAAATGTTTGTAAAACAGAGCATGTTTGTAATAAAGACAGTAAAATCACTGTAATTCTTAACCAATATAATCACCACATCCGCATGGAGTCAGTAAACGCTAGTGTGTGTGTGTGTGTGTGTGTGTGTGTGTGTGTGTGTGTGTACACTGAAAAAAATGATCTCTGCATAACCGTTGCAAACAATTTATTTGTGTTGAATTAAAACAAACAAATTAAATTTAATAGTGTTCAACTTAATTTGTTTGTTTAAATTCAGTCCAAATAAATTGTTTACAACCCCTTAACGTAAAATTTTTTAGTAAATCCAAGGAATCATCTTTGAATATCATTTTCAGTGTACTGTAAACAGCATTTGTCTGTGACTTATCATTTCGGAAAGGCTTGAATAAACTCCAGCACAAATATATGGAATAAACCTAATAGGTATTTTTGACTGAGCTGTATTTAAGCTTCATTGGTGTCTGTCTCTATCACCATACCTGTCAACCCTCCCGTTTTTCCCGGGATTCTCCCGTATTTTACAGTTGTATCCCGCTATCATCCCGTGAAGGTATATTCTCGTATTTCTCCCATATTTTCAATCCTTCTATGAAGGGTGGCAATAAACATAAAAGAGCAAATCCTCCCTAAATGCAACCCATACCACTGAAACACCAGGGGGCACCCCTTGCTCTTAAATGTGAATCTGTTCTGTGCTTTTATCTTATCTCACTTTGAAATAAATGTAAAAATGGAGGGGTTCCCTTCCTTTCCATTGCAGGCACCATTGCCCCTTCTATGCAATCCTCAAAACAGTCAGTTCATATAGTGGTGCGTAGGCATGGGGCGTTAACTGTTTTCAAGGTATACCGCGGTTTGGAAAAGCAAAGGTTTTAAAACCACCAAAATTTTCTGTAATACCATTCCTAAGGTATGTGTAAGACTTTTTATTTACTTTTTTTATATTGACAACAGTATCTCCAGCAGAAAAGATCTCCAAAGATGTTGTATTAAATTGTAAAGAATTCTGTGTTTTTGCAACTAATGACGACAGCACAAGTCTATGATCCATTTTAATTATTTAGCCTGACAGGTTTACTGCTCCAAAATATTTTCAATCTTTAAAAAAATAGAATATATTGTTTTCAAAGGGGGAAAAAGTGTTGTTTTTTACCCAGACATTTAAAAAGAATATATTTTAGAGCAGTGAGCACAACACCATGAAACCGTGATATTTTTATCCAAGGTCGTCAGAATCTTAAACCGGCCCATGCCTCAGCTAATGCATTCCATAGTGATAAATGGACGCTGTTTCTCAAACGGATTCTGTACACGTGATTTGAAGCGAATTGAAAGTGTAGGTTTTGGGTGCGTGTTTAAACAGACGTAAACACATAATTAATAATAATAATAACACCTAAAGATGTCGATCTTAGTGGGTTTTCTTTCAAACACGACTAATTTTGTCTTCTGCAATGCTTTCATTATGATGTCAGATGTGTGCATTTTTATAGTGACACCTCTGTTTTTTAATGCAGTGTTTCCCAATCCTGTTCCTGAAGGCACACCATCAGTACACATTTTCAACCTCTCCCTAATCAAACACACCTGAATCAACTAATCATAACATCAGAAGAGACTCCAACACCTGAAGTTAATGGGTCAGAAAAGGGAGACATCCAAAATATGTACTGTTGGTGTGCCTCCAGGAACAGGGTTGGGAAACACTGATTTAATGTAATCAAATGAAAAATCTAAATGAGAGATTCATTCGCTGCTCTTTAACCAGAATGTTATACAGTGAATGGGGCATATGCTTATTTTCACATCCCAGTGTTGACAAGTATGTCTAATACTGACTGCTGTTTATCTGATGTAACACAGGAGAAGCAGACATACACATGGAAGCAGTGGGCGGGGAGAAGCAGCTCATTTGCATTTAAAGCCACAGGCTAATCAACAGCTAATCTGTACTCAGACACCAAAATGGGCAGATTTTGGAGACTATAATTAATGATCTGATGGGTATTTTGAGCTGAAACGTTACAGACACATTCTGGAGACCCCAAAGGCTTATCTTACATATTATAAAAACTGTAAATGAGGTAAAATAGCTGCCCTTTAAAGCATGTGTAATATTTAGTGCATTTTAGGTGCATGGGACATTTTTGTGCATGTTTATAATCAGCAGAGCTCAATGTAAATGACATTTCTGTATATTACAGGGCATTGTTGATCACTAAGTTTATTCTGAGACAGGTTGAACAGTCAGTTGTTGTTTCTTCTTAATATATTTCAATATTGTAAATACATCTATCAAGCATCTGGCTGTCATCGAAAACAACAAGGCATATTGAGAAGGGTGCATTTATTTATCTCATTCTTTCACGAGAGGGAGGCAGATGTATAATTACAGACAGACTAACATAACACACTTTTTCATCCCGTCTCGCACAGTCTGTGCACAAACAGGCGCCGTTAAATCTGAAAATGATGGTGTCAAACAAGTGTTAATGTGTTTCTTCACCCAGACCTGTCTGACCCGCTGCATCTCATGTGCATTTACTCGCTGCATGGAGAGGAATGTGCATTTGAAGTGTCAACATAAACACATCTAAATTTAATTCGCAGTGCCAGAAGAAACAATGTTTCTGCAAGCCGTCACAAGAAAAGCAGCGTAGTGACATTTAGGGCTGCACCATAATGAAAAAAGTCTGACATTGCAATATTTTTGTTTTTCTGCGCTATATATTGCAATATGAATACAATTTAGCCATATGGCTTGAATAGCTCTATTTGGAAAGAAATCATTAACTGAGATTGATGGGGCTGATTTTGGGTGTAAGGGTGTAAATCATGTATAAAAAATTACAAATAAATTGCAAGCAGAATAATTATTATAGAGCAGTGAAAAAAGTTAAATAAACAGTGCTTTATGAGTTAAAGGGCCCATAGTTTACCTCTTTTTTATGATGTAATATTAATATTATGGCTCTTCTGAGTGTGCCAGTTTAGGTTCAGTTTAAAACACAGTTCAGATTTTTTTATTATAATGTGTTAAAAAGTGTCATGTTGGGGGCGTGTCCACAGTTGATTTATGGGTGTGCTGATTTATGGGTGTGTTGCTTCACATGTAAATTAGTTTCGGCTTCCCGCCAACGTAACAAGGGGGGCGGAACCATGAGCTCACCCGCTCTGTGTTTGAAACAGAGTCTGACAGGCAGACGGAGAAGGAGAGAGAGGATCACCATTCAGTCGTACATGTACGACTCTGACACAGACCAAGCAGAGAGTACAAAATCATTTGTGTCTTTGTACAGTTTTACAGCCAACTGTGTGCTAGTTTCAAGTGCTGAGCTTGTACACAGAAACTAATAACCACGCACACTGAATTAACTTTGACTGAGGCACCGGATGTGCCGCTCGAAGCCGACGCATTTTTGAATTCTAAACATAGGTTTCTGCAGCGGTCCGCGGCGCCCAACAGTCGACTTGAGTGTACCCTGATAGAAACCGATGTTTAGAATTCTAAAACGCATGCTAGTTAAGATCACAGGGAGCTTCTGGGATCGCGAGAAATGCAAACGGCTGAAGTATAAGGTAGACTCAATGAGAAGTACACATGTTTGCAAACCTACCTAAAGATACAACCAATAATTCCGATTAGAGCGATAATGTGGAGAATATTGCTCTTGTGTTGAGCCCAATGAGCCTTGCATCTAAAAATAGAGCTAGGGTGTTCCTTTAATGATATCGCTTCGACTCACGCTGAAAATGGCGGACGTGAATCAACAAACTGAGGATATGATGACGCGCCTGTCAATCAATATTGGTGGGCGGGGGGACCGCTCTCCTACGTAAAGTTGCGGTCGATCTGAAAACAGCTCCAATTGGTCCACCGTTTTTTATGTTGGTAAATTGAAAAAAAAGCACTGGGTGTGCTTATATCACCCCAATATGACGGTCTATACACCATACATGCACATATGGCTGTCCAAACAGCTTGAAAAGTAGATTTTTTATCATAGGTGTCCCTTTAATAATAATCATTAATAATAATAAAAAAAATATATATATATAATAATAATAATAATAATAATAATAATTCATTACATTTATATAGCACTTTTCTGGACACTCAAATCTCTTTACACATAGGGGAATCTCCTCATCCACCACCAGTGTGTAGCATTCACCTGGATGATGCGACGGCAGTCAAATTGCGACCGCACACCACACACCAGCTGATTGGTGCAGAGGAGACAGAGTGATGAAGCCAATTGTGATATGGGGATGGTTGGGAGTCCATGATGGACGGAGGCCAGTGGGCAAATTTGGCCAGGATGCTGGGGTTAAACCCCTACTCTTTTTCTGAAGGACATCCTGGGATTTTTAACCACCACAGAGAGTCAGGACCTCAGTTTAATGTCCCATCCAAAAGACGGTGCTTACTGAGCAGTATGAAGTCCACATCAGTATACTGGGGCGTTAGGATCCACACAGACCGCTGCTTCAGCGCCCCCTGCAGGACTCACTAACACCACTTCTAGCAGCAACGTAGCTTTCCCATGTGGTCTCTCATCCAGTTACTGACCAAATGCAGCCCTGCTTAGCTTCAGTGGGCGACCATGTGAGAGCTGCAGAGAGCTAGCTGCCGATCATTAAGGTATACATTGTATTAATTCAATAAAATTCCTCATTAAAGTTACAAATGTACTTTTTTTGTGTGCTGAAATGCTTTAAACTCTTTTGAAATGCCTTTTAAAAACATGCAAATGGCAAAGTTTCACTCTGTTAGGGTTATACTTTGCAATGATTCCACAAATCTCATGAATTTTGATCAACTATAATCGCAACTCAACATGGCATATCCTGCTATGTGACTATTGCGGACACACACATTGTGATATCTCAATGCTGAACGATATATTGCACAGACCTCATGACTAAAAGATATTTTAGAGCAGTAATCGCAATACAGTGAAACAGTGACATTTTTATCCAAGGTTATCATACCGCCAGAATCTTAAACCAGCCCATGCCTACTAGTGACATTCATTATATTGAACACGTCATGTTTTTTCCTGGGAATATTTCTTTTCTTTTTTATAATTTACATTTTTATAATAATTTTTTAGGGGTTTTTCACCTTTATTATGATAGAACAGTGGAGATTTCAGACAGGAAAGCATTGGGAACAGAGAGAGGAGAAGGATCGGCAAAGGACCTCGAGCCGGGAATCGAACTCGGGTCGCCGTGAGCATGTCGGTGCTATATGTCGGCACACAATACCACTAGGCTATTGGCGCCGATGGGAATAATATTTCTAAAGAAGACTTCAACAGAGTGTAAAAATCATGATGGGTCTGTGAGTCTCGTCTATCAAATCTGAGCTTTATTTTGTAGTTTCTATTGGATTCAGGTCAGGTGGTTGGCTATGCCATTCCACAGCTTGATTTTCTTTTTCTGAAAGCATTTGAGAGTTTCCTTGGCTGTGTTTTGGGTCATTGTCTTGCTGAAATGTCCACCCTGGTTTAATCTTCATCATCTGCTAATGTAGATGTTGGACTGAAGCAGCTGATATTCATTTACACTGATGAAGAGTAAAGGGGTGCTGAAGATCTACTGAAAGATTTCAGCTGCTGTCTGAGCTTTCACTACACCTTCCTTTCTTCATGTGTTCAATACTTTTCCCCTGCATCATTTAATTTTATTACGCATTGTTTTCTTTGCATATATGGATTTCTTCGGATGTCACCAAGTCAACAGCACCTTTATAAATATGTTTTCTGAGTAAAATAGTGACATGTTCAATACTTATTTCCCTCACTGTAGATGCCGATGCTCTAGCGTTGACTGTCTGTGTTTGTGTACAGATTCCCTGCAGCATGTTCTGGGGGACTATGGACTGGTAAAGCCCGTTCTGACAGATGCAGAAGGCCGCTTCGTGTCCCATGCAGTATCAGTCGGTCCAGCAGACGGGCAGTTCCGTAGGCGCTGGAGAAGAGAGGCGGCATCGGCCGACCACGCCCACCATGAGTCCGGAGGAGACGCCTTTCAGCGCCTCTACTACAACCTCACCGTCTTCGGCCGGGAGTTTCACCTGCGACTTCGCCGCAACGAGCGCCTGGTGGCTCCCGGAGCAAAGATGGAGTGGCAGGAATCTGGCGGCTCACGGTTCGAGCCTTTGCAGAGTGGCTGCTTGTATGTGGGAGACATTACGGACATACAGGGAGCATCGGTGGCTATCAGTAACTGCGACGGCCTGGTAAGTCAACCTGGTGGTCTGTGTTTGTGTGTGCTATTCGGTTTTTCCTGTTAGAGCAGGGGTGCCCAACCTTTAACACACCTGCCTGGAATTTTTTGTATACCTAGAAAGAGCTTGATTAGCTAGATGTGTCTAATTGGGGTTGGAAGTAAACTCTGCAGGACACCGGCCCTCCAGGACCGAGTTTGGGTATCCCTGTGTTAAAGGGATAGCTCATAGGGTCATCATTTACTTACTTGTTCTTTAAGACGTTGAGTTTCTTCTGTTGAACACAAAAAGGTGACTTGAAAAATGTTGGAAACGTTGACTTTCATTATTTAATTTTTTCGTACTGTGGATGTCGACTAATTGGGGGACAGTAAATGATGGGTGCATTTCGGTTTTGGGTGAGCTATCCCATTGCAAACAATTTGATAAAACATTAACATGCCCTACTTATGCTTTTTTGGATATTACCTGTGTAATGTAGCTGTGTTTTTAATGTAAATGGTCTGTGAAAGTGCACAGTAACTGGAGGGTTTGATGCACAAACCTATGCAGGTTTATAAGAACTTGCATAATGCCAGTTTGTGGTCTTTGTTGGTTGCCCGAAAACGTATTTTGGACATAAACAATTTAGCTGTAGTCGAGGCCTGATTCATTTTCGACATTTCTGTGCAGGAAAAAGCAAATCCACTGACCAATCAGAGCATGGTGTACACTCAGAAAGACGAGTTTTAAAGAGATTAGGATTCATGAACTAATCATGAAAGAGCTGATTCTGCACTGTTTATTAAAATATTATGAATTAATATGTAAAACTATAACTAAAATGATTCATTAGGGACACTTTAAGGAAAATGGAAAAGTTGGAACTATTTGAGGGACAGTAAATGATGGGTATTTTACAGTTTTGGGTGAATTATCCTTTGAAAACTGATAGAATTACCTTGTCAATATAATGTAAAATTGACTTAATGTTTAATCTAACACTCCTAAATTAACAAAGTAACAGTTAATTGATTATCCTAAAATTTTTACTCTATATTTATTCACATTTTTTAGCAAAAACACTGCTTTTTAAAAATAATAATAATAATAATAATTTTAATAAATCTTATTAGTTACAAATTAGTACATCTGGCATAACTTGCTTAATTAAAACACACATTTCCACTGACTTGGAATTAGTTACTTCACTTTAGTTTAAGCAAATTGAACCCAAGAACAAATTTACTTACTGAAAAAACCCTTACTGATCTCAGGATTAGTGTTAGCATAGCTATGGCTCTTTGAGTGAAGCATCAAACATTAATGTTGAAAAAAAAATGCGAAGATCCAAAGCATGAGTGCTACTCTTCTGAAAGGTGGTAACTGCAAAACTAAAAACCCTTCCTCAAAATTCTTCTTAATCTTCAGACTAATGATGATTAAACTCAAACTCAAAGTCTTTCTCTTTAATTTAAACACCTAAGATTGCTTTTATTTTCAAAATATTCTACTCTTAATTCAGTCCCATGCAAAGCATTCTGCGAACTACACATCCAATACGACATATCAATTATTAAAATGTACCTAATATTACTAAGTTTGCAACGATTAGAAAATATTCAAATATTACAAGTAAATGAATATTAATATTTAACTCTTTCCACTCGTTTCATTTGTTACTTGAAGTAAATGTGTAAATGCTAAATACTTAGAAAATTCTAGTTATCCTTGACACTTAATATTACAGGTTAAAAAATATGAGAGTAAATCTATTAGATTTTACCACACCATAAAGTCATTTCTTGTGTGTTCATTTCTTGTGTGTTCTTTCAGTGGACTCTTTTTTTGGATATTACCTTACATGCAGTGTGATGTTGCTATTTCTTATGTTAAAGGTCTGTGAAAGTTATATCCTATGCAGAATTATAACAACTTGCATAATGTCAGTCTGTGGTCATTGTTGGTTGCCAGAAAACAGTCTTATTTTGCATATAACCAATGTTGTTGAAGCCCGATTTATTTCCGACATTTTAAGAAAATGCTTTTTCTGTGCAGGAAAAACAAATCCACTGACCAATCAGAGCATGGTATGCACTCAGAAAGGCGGGGTTTAGAGAGATTGAGCCTGCGCTTATTACTCTGTTTTAAATATTACCTTACATGTAGTGTGTGATGTTGCAATTTTTTTAAATGCAGAAGGTCTGTGAAAGTGTATAGTAGCTTGAGTTTTGATGCACAAACCTATGGAGGCGGGATTTGGAGAGATTGCGTCCATGAACTGATCTTAAAAGAGCTGATTCTGCACTGTGTATAATGAGGTGTATTTTTATATCATGAATTAATATGTAAAACCATAACAAAAATATTCATTAGGGACACTTTAAGGAAAATGGAAAAGTTGGAAGTATTTGAGGGACAATAAATGATTGGTACGTTTCAGTTTTGGGTGAATTATCCCTTTCCAAACAATTTAATAATACTTTAACATGAGCTTATTACGCTTTTTTTTGGATATTGTCTTAAATGTAGTGCGAGATGTTGCTGTTTTTAATGTAAAAGGTCTGTGAAAGTGTATAGTAACTGGAGGTGTTGAATCACAAATCTATGCAGGCGGGGTTTAGAGAGATTGCATCCCTGAACCAATCAGAAAAAGCTGATTCTGCAGTGTGTATAATGAGAAGGTGCTTTTTAAATATCATGAATGGATATATAAAACTATAACAAAATTATTCATTAGGGACACTTTAAGGAAAACAGAAAGTTTGGAACTATTTGAGACAGTAAATGATGGGTATTTTTCAGTTTTGAGTGAATTATCCCTTTCCAAACAATTTAATAAAACATTACATGTGTTTATTACTCTCTTTTTTTGGATATTATCTTAAATGTAGTGTGAGATGTTGCTGTTTTTAATGTAAAAGGTCTGTGAACGTGTATAGTAACTGGAGGTGTTGAATCACAAATCTATGCAGGCGGGGTTTAGAAAGATTGCATCATTGAAGTGATCAGAAAAGAGCTGATTCTGCGCTGTGTATAATGAGAAGGTGTTTTTAAATATCATGAATGGATATATAAAACTATAACAAAATTATTCATTAGGAACACTTTAAGGAAAACAAAGTTTGGAACTGTTTGAGGGACAATAAATGATGGGTATTTTTCAGTTTTGGGTGAATTATCCCTCTGAAAACAGTTTAATAATACTTTAACATGCACTTATTACTCTTTTTTGGATATTATCTTAAATGAAGTGTGAGATTTTGCTATTTTTTCATGTAAAAGGCCTGTGAAAGTGTATAGTAACTGGAGTTTTTGATGAGAGGTGTGAACCTAAACTGGGCTCACGATTCGGTTACGATCATCATGCCATCGATTTGGTTCAATTCGATAATTCAATTCGGATAATGCTTTCCATACACAGTGTTGTATTTTGGGAGGTGGTTATAACAAGCTGTCTGTACACACACACACACACACACACACATGGACACACAGCACCACACTGTCTCTCATTCACACACATACACAAACACAGACAGCACCAAACACACGCACACACACACGCCACTCAACCTTGCTTGCTCGCTCGCTCTGGAGCGATATTGTGGGACCGCCCACTCCTGTTAAAATTACACCAGAGTTACCGACCGCTCCCGCGCTTTTATTTGGAAATTTATTCCCACGCCGCATGAAATCTGGTCGGGTCCCGCGACAATGCACAGGTGATGCACAGGAAAAGAGAGGGGATGAAAAGTCACGCCAGCAGCCGAGAGGAAAAGGTGAAATGGGCCACAGTGAGAAAGAGAGAGAGAGAGAAATGGAGTACTTTCATTCCCTCAATCGCAGAGAAATGGGGGCTTCTGCTGTAAGTGCCAGTGAAAGACTTTCCAGAAAACACACACACAGTGAAAGTTTTAAGTAGTTGGTGCCTGTAGTGTTGTAAATACCCGCGCTCACCTCCCTCGCAACAGAGCGCATATGAGATAAATGACGTCAGTGCATTTATAACCAGTTATGATTATTACTGAACCGATACCAAATTGTCCGCGTCTGCATCGCGGTGCACCGAAGAAACAATTAATTTTGACACCCCTATTTTTGATGCACAAACCCAGGGAGGGTTTAGAGAGATTGCATCCATGAACCAATCAGAAAAGAGCCGATTCAGCAATGTGTTTAATGAGAATGTGTTTTTTATATGACGAATAGATATCTAAAACCATAACAAAAGTATTCAATAGGGACACTTTAAGGAAAATAGAAAATTTGGAACTATTTGAGGGACAGTACATGATGGGTACGTTTCAGTTTTGTACCCTCAGTTTCCTGTTCTTAGCTGAGAGGAGTGGCATGTAGTGTGGTCTTCTGTTCTCTGTAAACCCTAGAGATGGTTGTGCGTGAAAATCCAAGTAGCTCAGCAGTTTCTGAAACACTCAGACCGGCCCGTCTGGCACAAACAACCATGCCATGTTCAAAGTCACTTAAATCACCTTTCTGTCCCCATTCTGATGCTCGGTTTGAACTGCAGAAGTTCGTCCTGACCATCTCTACATGCCTAAATGCATTGAGTTGCTGCCATGTGATTGGCTGATTAGAAATTTACGTTAACAAGCAGTTGGACGGGTGTACCTAATAAAATGGCCGGTGAGTGTATATGAAACTCAAATGACGTTTGGAAAACTATTCCTGTCTGAATAGGGCTTATAATGTGGAGACAACAAGGAATATTATCCTGACCCTTTAAAAACATGCTCTCTTTTAGGTCCTTTATGGCCTACCCAAGCTCTCGTCTTGATGCATGTTTATAAATAACAGTACTTCCCAAAACGAATGATATCTTCATCAAAATATCATTTAGTGCTTGCAGTGGTCAGGGATTTAGTGTGTATTCTTGGGCATACTTTACACAAGCGAGTAAATACTTGTGTTTTGGTGTTTTGTGAGTAGCTGTGTGCACTGAGATGTGTGTTTATGGCAGATGTGAGGTCTGGAGGTCTCTTGGTAATTATTGGAGGGTTTCTTTCTTCTCTGTGCTCAAATAAAACTAATTCTAAACGAGTCCAGATGAGACGCTCGGAGAGTCTGTCAGAGATCATGAGATCCATACACTCCCTGTGGCTGCCGCCTTTATACAGCATGAAAGAGGGCAGGAAATAAATAGAGCAGGGCAGTTTGTATATATGCTGATTAAACGAAGAGCTCAAATAAGTGATATAGACATTAACTGAAGAGCGCTGGCTGTATCGGTACTCATAGAAGCATCATAGCATTCATTTCTGTGCCACTAATTCAGATTATGCTCATTATTTCAATCTGTTTTATGTGGGACTTGACAATAAACAGCTAACCTGTGTGCAAATGAATTGTTTTGTCCAAAAGAAACTCCTCAGGATTTGTATATTGATTGAAAAACAAACATTTCATCAATTTCCTCCTTTGTATTTATCATTTATTTACCTCATTTACCCCAATCCTTGTGCATTTTGAATAGTCTTTTTAGCTTATGTTTCTCAAAGTACTGTCCAGTCTAACACATTAGTCGTTATCCTTACCAGGGTGTCCGTGGGGTCTTAAAAAGTCTTAAAATGTCTTGCATATTTCTAGTCCTCAGTGTGCTCTTTATTTTATTACCCACATGCCGCCATACACACCTTTTGTTATGGACTGTGTGTTTGTGCACAGGTATGTTCACTCCTGTGTCAGATTGTATGTGTGTGTGTATGTTTGGATGCTCCAGTGGGCACGGTGCCCACAGGATTAAAGCCGGTTTCTATGCTGTCCTTCAGCTTGAAGTGCTCAGGGTCAGGCAGGGCTGCAGCCGTGGGCATCTGCATGTAGAAGAGCTTCAGTAAGTCCTCATCTCCTCTGAGGAACACACTCCTGAACACACAGAAAGAAAGGCAACCTTAGCTTCACGGCTCTTGATATTTGAGACGAGGTTTGTTTGTAGAGAAGAGCGTTTGTAAACGTGATTATGTTGCAGAATGAAGCCATGCTAACCGCAGCAACACATGGATTAGCCACCGCTTTCCTGAAGCTTCCTCTGATTTGTATTAAACGCGTGTTTTGTTTTTGTAGATGAAATATAAAATAATATATAACAATATTTAATAAAATTAAAGCTGCAAGCAGCGATGACAGGGACCTGGCACCCGGGCTCACCACCGCTCAATGACCTCAGGATGACAGAGAACAGTGGACAATAATAATTTAAACTGATATATTAGAAAAATCTGAGAAAATCACAGATTTATGCCAAACTTTTTTCTGTCAGCAGGTGGCGCTATGACTGTGACTCAATATTGACATGTAAATGCCTTGAGGAGAGGAATTTTCTCAACCATGTGAAGTTTCAGGTAGATCAGACATTTTTGGTAGAGTTATAAGTACTTCCTCCTTCATGGTGAAGCACCGAAATTTGTCAGTATGTGTGCGTGAATCATAGCTCGGGGCCAGTCCGTCAAATTGCATAGATGGTGCTGTCGAGTCATTTTGCCACGGCCATTTCCGAAACCTACAACGAATGTAAATTTTCACCACTTCTGGGGCGTGTGCAAAGTTTTGTGAGTTTTCAATCATGTTCAGGCAGATCAGACATTGTTTGGCTGAGTTATAAGTACTTCCTCCTTCATGGTGAAGCACTGAACTTTGTCAGTCCACCATGGATGCACCCTTTGGCGAAAACTCTACATCTTCACAATTTAGCATCACGAAGGTCTTTGGACTAAACTAATGGAACTTGGATTCGATGTGATCAAATTTGTAGGAGGAGTTTGTTACACTGTAAATCATGTCATTTCCTGTTGCCAAAGGGGGACGCTATAATTGTAACTGGATATTGGCATGTAAACGTGTTCAGGTCAGGACTCTTATCAAACGTGTGGATTTTGAGGTAGATCGGACAATGCATGCCTGAGTTATAACAACTTTCTCTTTCCTGAGGAATCGTCAAAGTTTGAGAGGCCGCCACGGACACGGCCTTCAACGAAAACTCTTGATCTTCGCAGTTTAACATTGTCAAAACTGCACTTTTTGGAGCAGGTGGTTAAAATATCTGACTTCCTGTTGGGTTTGAGATTTTGCTGCAAGAGACTTTTTTGTAGGTGTTGGCATGTTTGACGTGTGCACTAATTTTCGGACGTGTGTGTGAATCGTAGCTCGGGGGCCAGTCCGTCAAATTGCATAGGTGGTGCTGTCGAGTCATTTTGCCACATTCACTTCCGAAACCTATAACAAACGTAAATTTTCACCATTTTGGGGCGTGTGCAAAAGTTTTGTGAGTTTTCAGGCATGTTTAGACCCTAAAAATCGCGATTCATTCGGGAGAAGAGGAAGAAGTATAAGAAACACGGAGCAATTCCAATAGGGCCTACGCACTGTTCTGGTGCTCGGTCCCATATAATATATCTTAGGTAGTGAATATTAGGGCTGGGCGATAAAATCAGTATCAATATTTATTGACTGAACACCATTGCCAATATCAAAAAAAAAAAAGATTCGGTATGTAGTTTCGCTATGAATCGCTATAGTTTTATCAAAATGTGGAGGCTGAGAACACGCCTGGAAGCAGTGCCAATAAGCTTAGTGTGTAAGTTTGTCATTTGCAATTGAGGTGAGCTACTTACACGACCGATTATGGGAGCGAGGCGCACTTAAATCATGTGCGTTTTCCAGCTGCACCTAGTTGAAAACATCTCAACTTTTCCGAATGCGGTGAGCGCACCGCGATTCATGTATGTAGAACTAACCAATCTGCTTCACACTTTATATGGAATATACACATTTCAGTAATAACGGCAGTATAATTACCTCAGGCAAACACAGCGCACAAACACTGCAGTGGTTTGTACTTTTCTCCATAAACTTGTATCGAAACCACAGCAACGTTTGTTCAATTGTCATCCTCTGAGAAAACGCTTGGTCGGCTAGTTACGAGAGATGCCAGGGGAGCACCAGTGCAAAGTCCATTGTAAATGGTCAAGGAATCCACACTCGCACTTGTTACTTCAGGTCAGAATAACAACACATGCGACAATGAGTGCCGTATAGCAGCAGTGAGGAGATTGTAAATAAAAAAGGATGTAAGGATGTCGCCAGAATGGCTTTTTGGTTTCTTTTCTTGTGCATCCCAGCCACTAGCACCCCATCTGAAAGCTTTTTTAGCATAAGGGGTAATATAGTCATCCCACTTCACAATTTGTAATGTTGCAGTATGTATTTGAATACTGATGGTTGATTCCTTTACTTTAAAGCTTTACTTTAAAGAGTTTGATGTTTACTGTCCCGCAACCCTCCCGTTTTGTTATTTCTCTCGGAAAACTCCTGTAATTTCACACCCCTCCCCCTTTTTGGTACAGTCTGTAACACTCCCGGGTCGCCGACTTCGGTACAGTATGCGCTCAAAACCCGGTGCTTAATACAGTTACTAACGCCAAAGTACAGTTACTTTACTATCCTGGTTCTCAACGGTGCTTTTCAGAGACCTCAACCCTTGAACACCCTCCCCCTCTCTCCGGTGTCCCTGATTTTCTGAGACAAATGTTGGCAGGTATGCTGGTATGTGATATTCTAAGTCGATCTCTCTCTTTTGTATGCTGTAGTGCTGTATTTATACCATATAATTGTAGTGTAAATGTGTGTTGTGTTGGAGAAAGAAGAAAGAAGAAATGCCCGCTTGTGTTTAGCAGTTTTCCTTATCGCAAACATAACAGCAGTCTGGTAGTGATTGTGCTGCTTTTTTCGGGGTTAAATATTGTGATATCCCGATTGCAACAGAGAAATACTGTAGACTGCAATACTGAAAGGAGGTATCTCCTGTAGACAGATGGCATTTCATGCTAAGTTCAGCCTTATAATCTTAAAATGTGAGCAAAATCCCCTGTTTTGTCCTCACTTTAGACATTACGCTAGAGAATCATTCAAATACTAGCTTTGAAGTGATGTTGGTGAATCAGTAACTGCTTCTACTGGTCTGATGTCAGCTGCAGATGTGAATGAATAGCGGAAGAAAGTAGTTCCTCATACAAAAGGGTTTTTCTCGTAGCAGTGCAACATGGCTGTATATCGTCACTGGTGGAACACAACGCATGTTTCTCACCAGTGATGATATACAGACATATTGCACTGCTACTCGTGTAATTTTGCTCATATATATATATATATATATATATATATATATATATATATATATATATATATATATTATTTCCACTGAGAATTTTCTGCTGTTAACTCTTAACTTTTTCCATAACTGTAACTTTTGGATGGTTTTTAATGAGAGCGGAAAGGCAAACCACCAGATGGAAGTAGGTAGACAGCAGCACAAACTGTTTGTTGTTGAAGAAACTCATTCCTGAGTGTAACTGGAACTGCAAGAAATTCAAACATCTGCTCATGGAACAAACGGTCACGTACTGTAGGCTGAGGGCAGATCCACTTGTGCGCTATTATGTTTTCTCCAAAACAACAGAGGTATGCGGTTTAGAAATGTCAGAGGTGGGATGCATCCGTGAAAATCAGAGGCTCTGCTTTATAATTCTTAGTATGGTTTATCAACAGGTGTTTATCCACATCATGTTCTGTTGTGAAGTACAAGAAAATGTAATTGCTAAACTTTTTAGATTTAGACACAATTGCATGTTTCTGAGAATGGAGATGTGGATTTAAAATGGTGTTTTGGTTTGTGTAAGTTTTCTCAAATTTTTTTATCTAAATTGTATTGTACTGTATATATTTAGTATATATATATTTTATGTGTATATATATATATATATATATATGTGTATATATATATATATATGTATATATATGTATATGTATGTGTGTGTGTGTATACATATATATAGGCCAATAAACTTCATGATGCTGAGCCGCCACGATGCCAAATTGGTAAACATCGCCCAACCCTAGACTGTATAATAAGATATAAATGTTAATTTCAATAGTTTATTATTAGTATAATTATTTACTTCCTTAATTAATACATTTACTTAATTAACTGCTTTTTAAGTAATGCAACACTTAATTTATTAATGAAGAATGAATCAAAGTAGGAAACACATTCATTAAACACATTATACATGCTCTTATAAGTCAAGAATAAAGCATTTTTAAATGAATTTATTTAAACTGCTTACTAATATCTATTAATGTAGAGTTAATGCTTTACAAATAATGAATTAATGAATTAACTATTTGCTAATGCTCAACAAATGATTCATAGAGTGTAGTTATTATAGTGTTACCAAACACAAAATTCTGGGTTAATTATTATGTACTATTACATAATGTAAAGTTTTAATTGCTAATTTAATTTAATTAATTTAATAGTTCCCAATTTGTTGATAATGCAGATGTCTCGTGTGCTACACTTTGATTGAGGATGTTAGTATTAGAGCTTAGTCTTTTAGGTTAGTCATGGCAGGAGTCTTATGAGCTGAGAGGCCAGTTTCATGCTTTTTCTGTTTTATAATGAAACGACTAAGGCTGAGGTATCCTTTAATAATAGCGAAATGTTGACTGTGCATACATCTGTTTTATTGTGGGCCATGGCCCGACGCTGCAGGTTACGCTAGCACTTACGCTAGCTCTGGGGAACAGCCTTTTTATTGTTTTTAGACGCTTGAAAAATTAAGCCTGTCTGCTCACTGTAGATGATGAGGACGGTTTTATAATACAGACAATAAAAGCAACAAAAGAATGAGAGTTTAAAGCTGACAAAAAATTTATTTACACTCTTAAAGAAATGCTGGGTCAAATATGGGTAACATTTTTTGTTCAACTCACAATTTATGCTATTAACTACTGGCTTTATTACCAGCCTATTATTAAAATATTAACTGTTTATTAGTAGTTATAAAGTATTATCCAATACTGCATCCCTAATCCTACACAAAACCTGAATCCAGCTACTACCTTACTATTAATAAACAGTTAATTAGTAGTTTATTAATCTAGTAGTGTTAGTTAATGCTTTGTTAATACCATGAATTGTGACCTAAGCTACAGTAAAAGGTTACCCAAAAACGAACAAACACAATAGCTGGGTTAAATAAATATTTGCAATACGATAGTTTATGTAACTATTCTCACTATTAACTACTTACTTAAAACTGTTGGGTTAATAATAACCCAACAGGTAACCCATTGATGGGTCGTTTTTGCACCACCTGCTGTTGGGTTATTTTAACCCAATCCATTGGGTTGTTAAGGTTAACACAAGCATATCGGTTACAAAAATAACTTATTTGTTGGGTTATTTTGCCAAAAAGTGGTAAAAAAAGTAATAATAAATTATTATTATTATAATTATTGGGCTGATGTCTCCACTCGATGCTAAAGGCAAGAATAATGGCCGAATGTCTCAAATATGTGTATCATTTCCTCCAAAAAAACCCCCAAACTGTAGAAATTAATTCGGAGGTGGAGAAAGCGTTTTATCTGTATATAGATCTGCTATGAAGCGCGTGTTTGTATCATCAAATTAAGAGTGCTGGTGAAATGAATATTAAAAACACGGAGACACAGAGAGGTAATTTGATAAAAAACCACAACAATATTACTGCGTTAGAGCTTAAATAAACTCTATAACGCAAAAACAACATTACTTATGCATATTAATACAGCTGTTCTGTGTCAGTTAAAGTAGTTGACTGTAAAAATTAAAATTTTTTAACCCAACTAGTTGAGTTCTTAAATAAATAACCTAATAAAAGAAAAAAATAACCCAACAAAGCACAAAATATTTAACTCAACTGGTTGAGTTATTAATAAATAATCAAACTAAGGTTAAAAATAACCCAACAAAGCACCATTATTTAACTCAACTGGTTGAGTTATTAATAAATATTCAAACAAAGGTTAAAAATAACCCAACAAAGCACCAAATATTTAACTCAACTGGTTGAGTTATTAATAAATAATCAAACAAAGGTTAAAAATAACCCAACAAAGCACCAAATATTTAACTCAACTGGTTGAGTTATTAATAAATAATCAAACAAAGGTTAAAAATAACCCAACAAAGCACCAAATATTTAACTCAACTGGTTGAGTTATTAATAAATAATCAAACAAAGGTTAAAAATAACCCAACAAAGCACCAAATAATTTTAACTCAAATAAATAACCTAACACTTAAACACTTAAAAACATGAATGATTCCAATGTACATCAATGAATGATGAGCATCCCGTGATGCAAACGTTACATTACAGTACATGCTTTTAGTCATTTTCACGTGGAACTGAGCTTTGCAGAGCAACAAATGTGTACAGCTGGAAAGGGGGCGGTATATGATGCAATAATCATTTTATCTCGATTCATGTTTTTTCATTATCGTTAAAAGCCGAAATCGAAACTGAATTTCGATTAATTGCACAGCCCTACACTGCACTTATCTGTAGATTTCAAACAAGCCTGAATGACTCAATTCATTTGATCAGGTGTATTTAATTGGGGTTAAAGCTGCGACCCTCCAGGAACTGGATTGACACCTATGTTGTAAATGAAACACAAATGACAATTTGCTTACACTTTGTCTAAAGGCACAAATTCTGGCTATTATTAAACCATTAACTATGACTTTTGCTTTAATAGATTCCTAATTTGCTGCTTATTAATAGTTATTAATGTATTAGGAATTGATTAGGGATGTAGAATAATGTCACAATCACCAGTGGTCTAGTATTTGCAGATTGCTGGAGAACTACAAACCTGCCATTTTAATGAACTACAGATCCCATCATGCACTTCACTCAAGCACCTGGCCCAGATTCTCATTGATTGCAAATACACACAGCTGAAGCTGTTCAGGAGCTGTTCAGGTTACTCACTGAAGCCAAGCAGGGCTGAGCCTGGTCTGTACCTGGATGGGAGACCACATGGGAAAACTAGGATGCTGTTGGAAGTGGTGGTAGTTGAGGCCAGCAGGGGGCGCTCAGCCTTCGGTCTGTATGAGTTCTAATGCCCCAGTATAGTGAAGGGGACACTATACTTGTCAGTGAGCAAGGTCTTTCACATGAGATGGTAAACTGAGGTCCTGACTCTCTGTGGTCATTAAAAATCCCATGGCACTTCTCGTAAAGAGTAGGAGTGTAACCCCGGTGTCCTGGCCAAATTCTCTCCATCAGCCCTTATCTATCATGGCCTCCCAATCATCCCCATCCACTGAATTGGCTCTATCACTGTCTGTCCACTCCACCAATAGCTGGTGTGTGGTGAGCGCACTGGCGCCATTGTCCTGAGGCTGCTGTCGCATCATCCAAGTGGATGCTGCACACTGGTGGTGTGGAGAGACCCCCCCTCATGATTGTGAAGCGCTTTGGGTGTATGGCCATACACGATAAATGTGCAATATAAATACCATTACATTACATTACAGGATTAATCAGATGGACTATAAACACAGCACACACACACACACACACACACACACACACACACACACACACGCACACACACACACACACAAAGTTGGAAGTGTTTTCCCTGCCTTGTCTAGTCTGTTTCAACCTTTGTTTGTTTCGTTGTTTATGTTGTTTTGCTTCCTGTCCCGACCATTCGCATGTAACTTTGACTGACTATACTTTAGATTACCTACATTCTCCTGTCTGTCCCTGTTTTGACCCTAGCCTGACAATTCTTAAATAAAGCTGCATTTGGATCCTCAACTCCGTAGTTTCCCGACTCATTACAAATAAGATCATGGTTTTTGATTATATGCTTTCTAAGTACTAATAAACAGCCAATCTTTTAATAATAGGCAGGGATAGTGAGAATTGCTACTCAAACTAAATTGTTACACATAATTCATGTTACGTTTTTAATGACTTTTTATGTTGTAGCTCAGCAGCTGCTCTTGGGAATTGTGTGAGCGTTATTCAGATTATTGAATTGTTTATTTCACAAATAAAACATTTGTAAAGACATGAGGATGAGGAAATGATGAGACAGTTCATTTCTGGCAGAAACTCTTTTTTTAATATTCACTACTCTGTATTTTGTGTTCATAGTCTTGGTGGTGAGCCAGTTGGCATCGTTTAATCGCAACCAAGCAAAAGCAGCTTAACTTTCACTGGACAGTGTTCAGAGAAGCAGACAAGGTATCAAGTGGAAACAGACAGGTATCAGACACAGCCCTAAAAATGGGATATTAATTCTTTAATTTTCCATCATGTTAGTCTGTTTCAGAGGTTGCCACAGCGGAATGAACCGGCAACTATTCCAGCATATGTATAATTCAGACTCATCATTGCATATCTTGAGATGTGACTTTAGCAGGTGCGCACATTGCGATATCGATGCTGAAACAATATATTGTGCAGCCCTACATAGTGCTCGTAATAATGCTAATGAAGACAGAGATGGTGTTGAGCAGGAGATGCGTTATGCTTGGTGAAAGACAAGGCCGAGGCTGGGTGACGGATGGTGCTGTCCACACACTGCTCTCAGTTCACAAGCAGACCAGCGCTGCTCTTCCCAGGGGCCGCACTCTTTTATATGGGTGTGCTGTAGAGTGGCCAAGGCCTAATCCTTTCACACACTACACTGCCCACTGAAACTTCTCTTCTCTTCTCTTCTCTTCTCTTCTCTTCTCTTCTCTTCTCTTCTCTTCTCTTCTCTTCTCTTCTCTTCTCTTCTCTTCTCTTCTCTTCTCTTATTTTTCATCTTGTCTCTGTCTCTTTTTGTCTCATCAGTTCTCTGTCTGTATTTCACTTCTCCTCTTTCTTATTTGTCTTCTCATAATGTCTCTTCTCTTCTAGTCTAGTCTCATCTCTTCTCATCTCATTCTTTTTCATTTCTCTTTTCATCTAGTCACTTCTCGTCTCTCATCTCGTCTCGTCTCATGTCTTCTCTCGTCTCATGTCTTCTCTCATTTGTTTTGTCTTGTCTCGTCTCCTCTCTTCTTGTCTTGTCTCTACTTTCATTTCTCTTCTAGTCACTTCTTTTCTCCTCGTCTCTCATCTCGTCTTGTCTCTCGTTTCTTTTCTCTTCTAGACTCGTCTCTTCTCTTCTTGTTTCGTCAATTCTTTTTTTTTTCTCCTTCTCTTGCTTCGTCTCTCTTATTTTTCATCTCGTCTCAGTCTCTTCTTGTCTCATCAATTCTCTCTCTTCTCTCTTGTTTGTCTTTTAATGTCCCTTCTCTTCTTGTCTCATCTCTTCTCTTCTTGTCTTGTCTCTTCTCTTCTTGTCTCATCTCTTCTCTTCTAGTATTATCTCTTCTCTTCTTGTCTCGTCTCTTGTTTCATTTCTCTTTTCTTCTCATCACTTCTTGTCTCTCATCTCATCTTGTCTCATCTCTTCTCTCATTTCTTTTCTAGTCTCTTCTCTTGTTTCGTCAATTCTTTTCTTTCTGGTCTCTCTCTTTTTCATTTTCTTGCTTCGTCTCTCTTATTTTTCATCTTGTCTCAGTCTCTTCTTGTCTCATCAATTCTCTTTCTCTTCTCTCTTATTTGTCTTTTAATGTCTCTTGTCTTCTAGTCTTGTCCCATCTCTTTTGTCTCGTCTCCATTTCTCTTTCTTTTAGCCACTTCTCTTCTCCTCGTCTCTCGCCTCGTCTTGTCTCTCTTTTTTTGCTCTTCTAGTCTCGTCTCTTCTCTTCTTGTTTCGTCAATGCTCTTCTTTCTTGCTTCATCTCTCTTATTTTTCATCTCGTCTCAGTCTCTTCTTGTCTCATCAATTCTCTTTCTCTCCTCTATTTGTCTTTAATGTTTCTTCTCTTCTAGTCGTTGTCTCATCTCTTCTCTTCTTGTCTCGTCTATTCTTTCTTTTCTCTTTTCTTCTAGTCATTTCTCTCCTTGTCTCTCATCTCGTCTAGTCTTGTCTCTCGTTTCTTTTCTCTTCTTGTCTCTTCTCTTCTTGTTTCGTTAATTCTTTTCTTTCTCCTCTTTCCTTCTCCTTGCTTTGTCTCTTATTTTTCATCTTGTCTCAGTCTCTTCTTGTCTCTTCAATTCTCTTTTGTTTCTCATCTCATCTCGTCTTCATTCTAGTCTTGTTTCTCATTCTAGTCTCTTCTCTTCTTGTTTCGTCAATTCTTTTCTCTCCTTCTCCTTTTCTTGCTTCGTCTCTCTTATTTTTCATCTCGTCTCAGTCTCTTCTTGTCTCATCAATTCTCTTTCTCTTCTCTTATTTGTCTATTAAAGTCTCTTCTCTTCTAGTCTTGTCTCATCTCTTCTTGTCTCGTCTCTTCTTTCATTTCTCTTTTATTCTAGTCACTTCTCTTCTCGTCTCTCGCCTCATCTTGTCTCTCGTTTCTTTTCTCTTCTTGTCTCGTTTCTTCTCTTCTTGTTTCATCACTGCTCTTTTTTCTCCTTCTCCTTTTCTTGCTTCTTCTCTCTTATTTTTCATCTCGTCTCAATCTCTTCTTGTCTCATCAATTCTCTCTCTCTTCCCTCTTATTTGTCTATTAATGTCTCTTCTCTTCTAGTCTTGTCTCATCTCTTTTGTCTCGTATCCATTTCTCTTTTCTTCTAGTCACTTCTCTTCTCGTCTCTCGCCTCATCTTGTCTCTTGTTTTATTTCTCTTGTCTCGTCTCTTCTTGTTTCATCACTGCTCTTCTTTCTCCTTCTTTTCTTGCTTTGTCTCTCTTATTTTTCATCTCGTCTCTTCTTGTCTCATCAATTCTCTTTCTCTTCTCTCTTATTTGTCTATTAATGTCTCTTCTCTTCTAGTCTTGTCTCATCTCTTTTGTCTCGTATCTATTTCTCTTTTCTTCTAGTCACTTCTCTTCTCGTCTCTCGCCTCATCTTGTCTCTTGTTTCTTTTCTCTTCTAGTCTCTTCTCTTCTTGTTCTCTCCTTCTCCTTTTCTTGCTTCATCTCTCTTATTTTTCATTTCATCTCAGTCTCTTCTTGTCTCATCAATTCTCTTTCTCTTCTCTCTTAGTTGTCTTTTAATGTCTCTTCTCTTCTAGTCTTGTCTCATCTCTTCTCTTCTTGTTTCATCAATGCTCTTCTTTCTCCTTCTCCTTTTCTTGCTTCGTCTCTCTTATTTTTCATTTCGTCTCAGTCTCTTTTTGTCTCATCAATTCTCTTTCTCTTCTCTCTTAGTTGTCTTTTAATGTCTCTTCTCTTCTAGTCTTGTCTCATCTCTTCTCGTCTCATCTCTTCTTTCATTTCTCTTTTCTTCTAGTCACTTCTCTTCTCCTCTCTTCTCACGTAGTTGAACAATAGCGCAAGTTAAATTTATTAACCTTTCCCAGCAGTTGCTGTAACCCATGCTGCCGTATATAGCCACTCTTTAGTCAAACCCTCTTTTAGATGCTGCTATTGGCATTTCTCACATTGCAGTACCACCCAGTCTCCCTGACTGCATATAGTACCTGTTGGAAGAGCTAATTTTTTCCTCAACACTTCCAGCACGAGTACGGCAGCGTGTCTAATTTTGACGAGGTGATGAATAGAGCGTAGAGTCCCATGAGGAACATTAGCACTCTATTCGCCTTACATGTTGTGGAACATCTGTTTCTCTTGCTTCACTTTGCTTGTTTTTGGCTTGAAGTCCTGAAGCATTGCTTGATCTCACCTGGTTAATCTCAGTCTAGTAATTTAAAGAGGTCAGACTCCAGGATTACAGTGCTGCAGAGTCATCAAGTCACACTTTCTATCTATCTATCTATCTATCTATCTATCTATCTATCTATCTATCTATCTATCTATCTATCTATCTATCTATCTATCTATCTATCTATCTATCTATCTATCTATCTATCTATCTGTCTGTCTGTCTGTCTGTCTGTCTGTCTGTCTGTCTGTCTGTCTGTCTGTCTGTCTGTCTGTCTGTCTGTCTGTCTGTCGTTCTGTCTGTCGTTCTGTCTGTCGTTCTGTCGTTCTGTCTGTCTGTCTGTCTGTCGTTCTGTCTGTCGTTCTGTCTGTCTGTCTGTCGTTCTGTCTATCTGTCTGTCGTTCTATCTATCTATCTATCTATCTATCTATCTATCTATCTATCTATCTATCTATCTATCTATCTATCTATCTATCTATCTATCTATCTATCTATCTATCTATCGTTCGTTCGTTCGTTCGTTCGTTTTATATAATTTATCTACCTATTTGTCTGTCTGTCTGTCTGTCCGTCTGTCCCCCATCCATCCATCCATCTATCTATCTACCCATCCATCCATCTATTGTTCAATCTATTATGCTATTGTTCTGTCTATCGTTCTAACTTTCTGAAAATCTATCTCTTGATTGTTTTGTCAATCATTCTATCATTCTAACTTTTGTTCTGTCTATCCTTATATCACTCTAACAATCATTGTCCATTATTCTATGAGTCCATCCATCCAGCCATCCATCCATCCATCCATCATCCGTCAGTCCTTTCGTTTGTCTGTCCCATCCATCAATCCATCCATCCTTGCATCCATCCACCCACCCATCTGTTTGTCCATCCATCCATCCATGCATCCACCCACCCACCCATCTGTCCCTTCGTTCGTTCATCCCATCCACCCGTCTGTCCGTCCATCTGTCCGTCCATCCATCCTATCCATCCTATACATACACACATACATCCCATCCATCCATCCATCCATCCATCCATCCGTCATATCAATCTATTGATGGTTTTGTCAATCGTTCTATCAGTCTATCTATTGATCTATCATTATATCACTTCTTTCAATCATAGTCCATTATTCAGAGTCCATCCATCCATCCACCTATTTATCATCCACCCATCCATTGTTCAATCTATTGTGATATCTTTCTGAATCTATTAATTCTGTCAATTGTTCTATCATTCTATATATTATTCTATCTGTTATTATATCCCTCTCTCAATCATTGTCCATTATTGTATGAATCCATCCATCCATCCATCCATTGGTTGTTCTTTCAATCATTCTACCATTCTATCTATTGTTCTATCCATCATTATATTACTATCAACCAATGTCCATTATTCTGATTCCATCCATCCATCCATCCATCCATCCATCCATCCATCCATCCATCCATCCATCCATCCATCCATCCATCCATCCATCCATCCTTCCATGCATCCTTCCATCCATGCATCCTTCCATCCATGCATCCTTCCATCCATCCATCCATCCATCCATCCATCCATCCATCCATCCATCCATCCATCCATCCATCCATCCATCCATCCATCCATCCATCCATCCATCCATCCATCCATTCCTTCCTTCCTTCCTTCCTTCCTTCCTTCCTTTAAAGGCTCCAGGCTTAAAGTGCTCCCGAGTAATCAAAAAAGCACTTTAAACAACTCAGCAGAGTCAGTTGGTCACTTTCAGGAGTTGATGATCTGGTAATGATACAGGTGATGCACTGTAGGCCGAAAGACTTCATATGTGCAGCGATGAGCACTAGAGTCACCGTGGATATAACAGTGATGGTGAGCTGAGCTAGCGCAGCTCAAGTGCCATTTACTTCTGAGTATAATCATTATATCAATTTTCTGCTGAGCAGCTGTTATTGACCCCTTTTGTTCGAATTTGTGTGAATTGGCTGGTGCTGGGCATGAACGAACAAGAGATTACGCTATGATTACAGACTCCGCCCTGCAATGTGGCTCTCGAACGCACAATTACTCAATCAAGAGGCTTTTATCCGGCAGTCAGCGGCTCAGCGCGAGGGCAGGAATGTTTCTCATAACCTGCAATTACCAATTTCTACTGACTGCATTCAGCAGCCATTTCACAGTTTGTGCGCTGAACGCAGAAAAAAAAGACAAGGGATTTCCCAACGGTAGTACATGAGGAAATTCCACTGGAGGAAAGACTTTATGTTGGTGAAATTTTAATAGCTGTTGAATTGTCATTAGTATGTGGGTGCTGGTGAGAGCAAATTATTGGGTTTGATCATTCTTCAAATCATTTGGAGTTGTGCAAGTATAATAGTCGGCAAAATACAGTACTACTACTACTAATAATTACTTGCATATAGAGCTTTTCTGGAGACTAATTTTGGGGGAATCTCCTCATCCACCACCAGAGGATGAACTTATTTTAATAATCACAAGGATGACATGGTGGCTCAGTGGTTAGCACTGTCACCTTAGAGCAAGAAGGTCGCTGGTTTGAGTCATGGCTGGGCCAGTTGGCATTTCTGTGTGGAGTTTACATGTTCTTCCCGTGTTGGCGTGGGTTTCCTCCGGGTGCTCCGGTTTCCCCCACAGTCCAAAGACATGTGGTATAGGTGAATTGGGTAGGCTAAATTGGCTGTAGTGTACTGTAATTAGAAAAAAACATACATATTATATCTTTAAGAAGTTTAAGAGTAAATAACAAAACAAGGATCAAAACCATTTGACCTGATTTAGCTTGTTCTGGTCCAACACAGAGGGCTGTTGTTTCTCACCCAATATCCAAGGGCTTGATGCTCAGCACAGAACATTTAGCAGCCTGTTCACCTGGAGCTCCTGAGAGCCTCCGTCTCCATCATTAATCTGGTGCAGTTTCGTGAGCAGGAGAGAATATCACACTGTTTCGTACGTATTAACACCTCCAGTCTTCCAGATGCTGATGTGTTTCATTTGTGTTTGTTATTGATGGAGGAAAAAAACTGTGTTGTTTTGGTTTGGGTCACGACTGGAGCTTTTTGCATTTTTGGCTGAGACTGATTCATTCTGATTCTTTCTATCGTTCCATCCATTGTTCTATTGTTCTATCTATCGCTCTATCCGTCCGTCCGTCCGTCCTTCCATCCATCCATTGTTGTATCTATCTATCTATCTATCTATCTATCTATCTATCTATCTATCTATCTATCTATCTATCTATCTATCTATCTATCTATCTATCTATCTATCTATCTATCTCTCTATCTATCTATCTATCTATCTATCTATCTATCTATTTATCTGTCTGTCGGTCGGTCGGTCGGTCGGTCGGTCGGTCGTTCTGTCTATCATTCTATCTATTGTCCTATCTATTTCTGTCAGTCATTTTATTGTTCTATCTGTCTGTCTGTCTGTCTGTCTGTCTGTCTGTCTGTCTGTCAGTCGATCTGTCTGTCGTTCTATCTGTCGTTCTATCTATCATTCCATCTATCGTTCTATCTATCTATCGTCCTTTCCATTGCTGTCAGTCGTTTTATTGTTCTATCTAGCTATCTATCTAGCTATCTATCTATCTGTCGGTTGGTCTGTCTGTCGGTCGGTCTGTCTGTCGTTCTATCTATCATTCTATCATTCTATCTATCTATTGTCCTATCTATTTCTGTCAGTCGTTTTATTGTTCTGTCTGTCTGTCTGTCTGTCTGTCTGTCTGTCTGTCTGTCTGTCTGTCTGTCTGTCTGTCTGTCAGTCTGTCTGTCGTTCTATCTATCGTTCTATCTATCTATCGTCCTTTCCATTTCTGTCAGTCGTTTTATTGATCTATCTATCTATCTATCTATCTATCTATCTATCTATCTATCTATCTATCTATCTATCTATCTATCTATCTATCTATCTATCTATCTATCTATCTGTCTGTCTGTCTGTCTGTCTGTCTGTCTGTCTGTCTGTCTGTCTGTCTGTCTGTCTGTCTGTCTGTCTGTCTGTCTGTCTGTCTGTCTGTCTGTCAAATCTATCTATCTGTCAGTCGGTCGGTCGGTCTTTCTATCTATCATTCTATCTATCTATCATTCTGTCTATTTATGTCAATCGTTTTATTGTTGTTTAATATTGTTGTTATCTGTCTGTCCATCTATCCATCCATCCATCCATCCATCCATCCATCCATCCATCCATCCATCCATCCATCCATCCATCCATCATTCTATCATTCTATTTATTGTTCTATCTATCTTTCTGTCTATCATTCCTTTGTAATATCTATCATTCTGTCTATTCTTTTGTAATATTTATCTATCTATTGTTCTATCTATAATTTTATTGTTCTGTCATTCAATCTATCATTCTATCATTATATCATTCTGTCTATCTGAAAATCTATCTATTGTTTGTTCTATTAATCATTCTCTCAATCGATCTATTGTTTAATTGTTCTATCTATCATTATTTCACTCTATCATTTCGCTCTATCGCTCAGTCCATTTTTCTATGATTTCAACAATCCATCCATCCATCTTTTTGACATCCTTCCATCTGTCTGTCTGTCTGTCTGTCTGTCTGTCTGTCTGTCTGTCTGTCTGTCTTTGTAATCCTAAACATTATATAATATTAGATATTCCACACATGTAAATATTACTTCTTCATCATTCAATTAATCTGCCATGAAGTTGAGCTGCAGAACATTGTCCCGAGCACGTTGGACGTTCCCATATTTATGATTCAAGACAAAACTTTCCAAATCTCCCTTAGTATGCCACCAAAATAATTTTGATAATTCCTCTAACATGCTCTGCATCAGACAATTGTTTACAGAAGCATTAGAGACCAGTTAAATCTAACTCAAGCAATTTCTGATGCCTTAGTTCATTTCCAGTTCAGATCCTCCCATGAGTCTCCAAGCTGCATTTTTCAAAGCAATGAACTGAATTCAAGAGTAATGAAAACACTGCTGGAAAAAACCCTTAATGCATGGTTTTGCATGGTGGTCAAAACTAGTTAGTACTGGTTTGGTGTTGGTTTAGCTTAAAGACATATGTAATTCCTACTACAGTACATTTAATTTCTCAAAAAAGTTGAAATTGTATTTACATTTAAGATAAAAAAAGGCAGTCAGTCAATCAACCACTCACTTAATCAAAGTTTATAAACCTTCAGTACCTGTGGTCAGCAGAATGCTTCTCCACAAACAAGGGGAGGGAGAAAATCACAAGACCAGTTTCTCAGAAAAACAATTCCAGAAATGTTTAATTTTACATAATATTCTCAGGAGATGTGTGGCTTTTGACCTATTACTTTTCTGTATTGCTCCAGGACTAATTTCAGATATTTTATGAAATAATAAACTGTTTAGTGCTGCACAATTGTTTTACATAAGCATCTATAATTCTTTTTTTTTTATTTTGAGCATTATAAACTCCAGATAATGGATAATAAAGCCCAAAGTGTCTTCTTTCCAAACATACATGAACTGTGAATGTAGACCAAATCAATCAGCAACTGTTACTGTTTTAGTTTGGGATGGTCATTTTTGAGAAAGTGCCTCTGACGGGGAGGGAGAGAAGGACATCGACATAGCCTCGGAAAACTTTTTACAGAAATCTCAGTTTGCATGCTATCTTCATTAAATTTAAAATAAACTCAGGAGACACTCGACTTTCAAGATCATTGCATTAATATTTTCCTGTGTTTGTATATGGAAAAACAAATATTGAACACAATAGAATTTCTCTTTCTCTTTACTTCATAATGTATAACTTTTTATATTTTTGAGCATGAAACTTTCTAGGATCCCAGTAATGTTCAGAGTGTTTTCTTTCCAATGATACCTAATTTTTGTTTGTCGCTCACTGGGTCAAAAACTGTTACTATTAAATGTTAGGTAATGTAGGGGTAAATCCCCAAAAGTGAGTGCTTGACCCTGTTATTCAAGACTGTTGATTAATGATGGATCATTTTTGATGGAAAATGCACTGAGACTTTTACGAACATGATCAAGCTTTTGACTTGTGTAAGAAATCAGTTTGATATCAGCTGTGGTCTACTGTATAAGACCAATTGAGAATTAATTAATGCGTTAATGATCGCAAAGGCAAATGGTGTAGTTTAAAGTTCTACCAGCAGAGGCTTACTTGGAACTACAGTAGCTTATTCAATTGTTCATTTTCCTTTGGCTTAGTCTCTATTTCAGAGGTCGCCACAGTGGAATGAACCGGCAACTTATCCAGTATATTTAAGTATATTTACAGTAATTTGTATTACGTATGTATTACGAGTAATATTTATTACTTTTCTAGCTGCAACCCAGTACTGGGAAACTCCCATTCACACACACACATTCATACACTAGGGACAACTTGGCTTGCTCAATTCACTTATAATGCATGTCTTTGGACTGTGGGGGAAACCCACGCCAACATGGGGAGAACATGCAAACTCCACAGAAAATGTGTGCCCAGCCGGGACTCGAACCAGCGGTCTTCTCACTGTGAGGTGACATTGCTAAACACTGAGCCATCGTGCCGCCCCACTAAGGTAGCTAAAGTCACTTTATCTTTTGGTCTTGATAATAGACTGGTTCAACAATCAGGTTTAGGGGTTGGGCGGCATGGTGGCTCAGTGGTTAGCACTGTCATCTCACAGCTAGAAGGTTGCTGGTTTGAGTCCTGGCTGGACCAGTTGGCATTTCTGTGTGGAGTTTGCATGGTTGTGTGGGTTTCGTCCGGGTGCTCCTGTTTCCCCCACAGTCCAAACACATGCGCTATCGGTGAATTGAATAAACTAAATTGGCCATAGTATATGAGTGTGTGTGTGTGTGTGTGTGAATTTGTGTATGGGTGTTTTCCAGTACTGGATTGCAGCTGGAAAGGCATCCACTGCTTAAAACATATGCTGGAATAGTTGACGGTTCATTCCGCTGTGGCTAATATAATAAGCCAGAGGAAAATGAATGGTTTAGGGGTGAGTGGCATGACCAGAATTCCGTGCTAATGGTCCAATCCACTTCAATTCACTATGCTAAGCTAAGCTAACAGTGACTCTGCCAGAACAAGAAATTGGCTGAACGTATTTAGAAATGTTTAACTAGACTTGTAAAACGAGCCTTTTTCAAAAAAAGGTGGAGTGTTCCCTTTTAACATGACAATTGCAGACTTTTTGCGTGCTCTTTTGCGCTGGTTGTGTGCTAATCATCATGCTTGCTGCTTTATGTTCCTCTTCCACTCTGAGTAAAGAGTCTCACTCCATGGGATCCTGCTGTGGTGAGATCTGTTGCCTCTCGCGTTCCTGTGCTATTTTTTCCACAATCTCTCTGTTCAAAAGATGGCTCGACTTGTCTGCAATCCAGTTTTTCGTTCCCTGTATATCACTCTCTCATGCATTCTCCTTCATCGCCATGTTTTATTTGCTTCTTAAGATAGAAGCAGGTTAGAGAATGAAAAAGTCACAGGCCCAGCCGCTCAGGAGTGATTGAGGGTTAAGTGCTTTGTTCAAGGTCACAGTGATAATAGGAGTTCCCAATTATATTTCCAGTTCATGCCTCTAATGCCACACTGGTGCAGTAATACCACTTAGACTATCTATCTATCTATCTATCTATCTATCTATCTATCTATCTATCTATCTATCTATCTATCTATCTATCTATCTATCTATCTATCTATCTATCTATCTATCTATCTATCTATCTATCTATCTATCTATCGTTCTATCGTTCTATCGTTCTATCGTTCTATCTAACTATCGTTCTATCTAACTATCGTTCTATCTAACTATCATTCTATCTATCTATCGTTCTATCTAACTATCGTTCTATCTAACTATCGTTCTATCTATCTATCGTTCTATCTATCGTTCTATCTATCGTTCTATCGTTCTATCGTTCTATCTATCATTATTTCTATCGTTCTATCCATCCATCCATCCATTGTTCTATTGTTCTATCTATCCATCCATCAGCTGTCCATCCATCCATCCATCCATCCATCCATCCATCTATCCATCTATCTATCTAGCATTCTATCAAGCGTTCTATCTAGCGTTCTGTCTATCGTTCTTTCTATCGTTCTATCTGTCGTTCTTTCTATCGTTCTATCTATCTATCTATCGTTCTATCTATCGTTCTATTTATCATTCTATCTATCTATCGTTCTATCTATCGTTTTATCTATCGTTCTATCCATCCATCCATTCATTGTTCTATTGTTCTATCTATCGTTCTATCCATCCATCCATCCATTTATTGTTCTATTGTTCTATCTATCGTTCTATCCATCCATCCATTCATTGTTCTATTGTTCTATCTATCGTTCTATCCATCCATCCATCCATTTATTGTTCTATTGTTCTATCTATCGTTCTATCCATCCATCCATTCATTGTTCTATTGTTCTATCTATCATTCTATCCATCCATCCATCCATTTATTGTTCTATTGTTCTATCTATCGTTCTATCCATCCATCGTTCTGTCCATCCATCCATCCATCCATCCGTCCGTCCATCCGTCCGTCTATCCATCCGTCTATCCATCCGACTATCTATCTGTCTATCTATCCGTCTGTCTGTCTGTCTGTCTGTCTCTCTGTTTATCTATCTATCGTTCTTTCTATCATTCTATCCATCCATCCATTGTTCTATTGTTCTATATATCATTCTATCCATCCATCCATCCATCCATCCATCCGTCTGTCGTTCTATTGCTCTATCCATCCATCCATCCATCCATTATTGTATCTATCCATCAGTCCAATAGAAGTGACGCTAAAGGAAACTAGAATATTTCATTTCACTTCAATTTCATCCTCAGAAGTGAGGATGCTTAAATAAGAATTGAGAAGCAGCCACTGTTCTGCTTGTTGGAGAAAGTGGCGAACAGTGACGGGTGCACAGAATATTGTCGTTATGATTGGCCAGATCACCTGTCAATCAAACTGCAAGCAAAAGGTCAATCTAAATGTTCGTATGCGCTGACTTTAAGCATGATTTCAGCCTCTTTTATGCAACTAATGAAATGCTTTGCTCTGGATTGAATGTGTTATAGAGACCCTTGATAGAAACGGAATGTGACATGGCCTATCTGATTGTCGTTTACCTCATGTGTGACAGCACGTAGTCCACTTTCACCTCCATTCCGGAGAAAAAGCTCTCTTTTTTCCCCTTCCTCAGTATTATATTTTCTGCCTGTTTCTCCAGTAAGCCCACTTTGTCCCGCTTGGGGGCTCGGTATGTAGGCTGTAACATCAGATGACTGATGCCGTCTCGAGTCCTCCTGCAAACGTGTCTATCCATCCCCGCCTTAAGACTCGCTGAGCTTTCTTCTGGCCATCTGAGACCCTAATGCACCGCCGATGGGGGAGAAAAAAAAACCACGTATTTGCCAGAAATCAGTTTTTAAATTGTTACAGCACGCTCTGCTTTAAATGAGTTGGATAGGCCGAGGAGGTGTTGGATTCATACAGATGCTGTGTAATTCGTGCCTGGGGTGAAGCGGATGGCATATGCACAGCTTGTAAGTGGCATTTAACAGATAGATTTACAGCAATACTGTCCTAATAAGCCAAATAAGATCATAGCTTCTCCACATAAAGGCAACAGTGCCTCCATTTAGAGAGCAGGTCATGTGAGCTTTCCAATAATATCTTTGTAACTTAGCTGTTTGTTAATGTAAACAGTCTGCAAGGTTGTTAATGCAAAATATGCATGATATTGTGATAAATGGACCCTTTTCACTATTTCAATTCAGTTCATCTTTATTTCTCTAGCGCTTTTGCAGATTGTGTCAAAGCAGCTTAACACAGAAGATCTAGTAAATATAAACTGTGTCAGTCCAGTTTTCAGAGTTGAAGTTCAGTTCAGTTTACTTCAGTGTGGTTTAATTTTCACCGCTGAAAGTCCAAACACTGAAGAGCAAATCCATCGATGCGCAGCTCCACAAGTCCCAAACCAAGCAAGCCAGTGATGATAGTGGCGAGGAACAAACTTCACCAATTGACGAAAGTGAAGGAAAAAACCTTGTGAGAAACTAGGCTCAGTTGGGCGTGACCATTTCTCCTCTGGCCAAATGTGTGTATGGATGTTTCACAGTACTGGGTTGCAGCTGGAAGGACATCCGCTGTGTAAAACATATGCTGGAAAAGTTGGCGGTTCATTCTGCTGTGGCGACCCCTGATGAATAAAGGGACTAAGCCAAAGGAATATGACTGAGTTAATGTGTTTCCACTGTAAAAATGCATGCTACAATACTTTATTGCTCCAAATCTCCCAGTAATCACTCTTTAGTAAGATGACATTAATGTGTTCAGTTATCATAAAAGCTCTGTCATTTTTATTGTGGTGGTGTGTATATATATATATATATATATATATATATATATATATATATATATATATATATACACACACAGTTGAAGTAAGAAATATTAGCCCCCTGTTTATTTTTTCCCTAGTTTCTGTTTAACGGAGAAAAGATTTTTTCATTTCTAAACATAATATTTTTACTAGTTTTACTATAAAAGTCTTTTTTTTGCTTTTATTCTTTCCATAATAAAAAATATAATTTTAGAGCAACACTTGTTCTGTTGTCATTAATATTTAACTTTAATCGGTAGAACTGTTTGAGATATGAACAAAAGCAAGTGATGCAACAAAGTTTGATTTAAAAAAAAATCTGGAATGGTTTTATAATTTGGCTTTATAATCATTAAAACAATTTATAAAAATAATAAAAAGTAATTAGTTTTAAAATATCAGAAAGAGCTTTATTGCCAGGTATGTTTACACATATGAGGAATTTGTTTTGGTGACAGAGCTTCTACAGTGCAACAGGATTACAGAGACAGGACAGATAATAAATATATTTAAAAATAGAAGTAGTGAGTGCAAATATACAGATTGACAAGTGTATGTACGTGTTTATTACTATATACAACGTTATATGTGCAGCTGTTATGTGCAAAATTTGCATGTAAAGTGTGTTGTTAAATAAGTGTATATGTGTATAAAAGTGTATAGCAAGTAGTGATGCTGGTTTCGCAATTATTATCATCAAGTGTTCATGAGATGGATTGCCTGAGGGAAGAAACTGTTTCTGTGTCGGGCTGTTCTGGTGCGCAGTGCTCTGTAGCGTCGACCAGAAGGTAAAAGTTCAAAGAGGCAATATTGAACAATATTAATAATATAATGTAGTTCCGGAAACTTCCTACTTCTCTGTTTATTCGTCTGTCATTTTAAAGAATATCACAACGGCGAACGCATCAAGTATAAAAGCCTTGTCTGTTTCGTGAGGTGCATGCATAGTCAGTGGAGGTGCGCAATGTGGCGCCAGGCGAATGTATAAATCAGACTTAAGATGTTTGTTTGTTTGTTTGTTTTTTTCCTGTAGTTCAATGGTGCATCTAACCCAGGCATAGGCAAACTCGATCCTCGAGGGCCGGTGTCCCTGCAGAGTTTTGCTCCAACACTAATCAAACACACCTGAACACCCTAATTAGTGTCTTCAAGATCACTAGAAAGCTACAAGCAGGTGTGTTTGATTAGGGTTGGAGCAAAACTATGCAGGGACACCGGCTCTCCAGGATCGAGTTTGCCCGTCCCTGATCTAACCTGTCTTCAGTGCTGTTCAATTTCAATACATTTATTTTACCACTAATTTTGTGATGATTTTTTTTTAATTTTCCCTTTATGTGTATGTGTGTTTTTGATATTGTGATATAGGTCTTAAATTTAATACTTAATGGTCTATAAAAGTCTTAAATTTGACATTTTGATATCTGCAGAAACCCTGTTTATATAATTCAGAGAGCCCAAACGTTATTTTTTGTTAGTCTGTTGTCTGTCTATTTTCCCAACAAATCAACTCAAGAAAGGCTGCAAATACTGCTACATATTTTAGGCCACCACGAAAATGCATTTTGGGTTGCAAAAGATCTGACAAATATCCCACAAAAATCCTAGATGAATTAGCCGTTATTATTCTTCTTCAAATAAAGCTTTGAGCCGGAGTGGCTGCGAGTTGTCGGTCGTCTGTTTTGCTTGGCCAGCATTTGTTTGAGCTCTTTTAAAACACGCTCAGATGTCTTGTCGTGGGAATGCTGTTTAGACTGTGGATGTCTGTGGATTTCTGGAACGGGAGCGATCCAAGAAACCTGGAACACTGCGCATCAGCAAAGAGGTCAAAAATCCAGCTGAGTCACAAGCTGTTGCTGCTGCTGCTGCTGGAATGTTACCTTCTTCAGTGGGAAATTACAGGAGACTGTTTATTAGGGCTGTTTGTTCAGCTATGGTCTCTGTGGACTTTTTTAAAAGCGTTTTTCCACACAATCTTTTTGCAGGGAGAGTTTATTTAAACGCCTGTGAAGTGCTTTGAAATGTGCACTTTTATTTGATGTTTGACAATATTTCAATTGAAACATGAAGAGAGGGTTGGACATTATATAGCTCCTCCACTTTAAAATAAACTAAACAAAAAAAACAGCCAATAGCGTTTTGCTTTATCACCGCTCTGCCAGTGATAATGTTTGAGCTCAAGCGCCTCAAATGAAAAGCATCCTGAAGGGGGCGGGGCATGTCAGATACTAGAAAGTGTTTGATTGGTCAAGATGTGATGAGAAACTATGAGGTGAAAAGTATGAGGTGATGTGAATAAAATCATTGATCAACTTAGGCGGATTTGACAAACTACAAGCTTTACAGGTTTATGTTGGCTTTATATCTCATAAAATGTACAATGTTTATTTTGTTTACATTGTTCGTCTAAAGGTGAGCAATAAATCTGCTGTTAATCCACTGAAGAAGAAAAACAACAAGTTCAACCAAGTAATCCTGTGTTTGTTTTTAGTAATCTCTTATCAAAATCTGACCATTTGCTTAATTCTTATATATATATATATATATACATATATATATATATATATATATATATATATATATATATATATATATATATATATATATATATATATATATATATATATATATATATATACATATATATATATATATATATATACATATATATATACATACAGACGTTTAGAATTTTTTTTTATATTTCCCAGAAAGTCTTATTTGTTTTGTTTTGACTAGAATAAAAGCAGTTTTAAATTTATTTTTTTTAATTGTGTTTTTTAAAAAAGTACAATACATTATAGGTATTCGATGACAAAGGTATTTTTGTTTTTTTGTTTTTTTTAAACTACACAGAAACAAATGAACATAATAAAAATTATTAAGAAAAAGAAATGGATTACAAAAAAAAAGATAGGAAAATAATCTTAATAATAACAAAAGTAAAAAAATAAAAAAAAGAAGAAAAACACCTGGGGGGGGGGGGGGGTGTTGGGGGGGATTCATGGTTGGAGGAGTACATTAGTCTCAATATGAATTATTAAAGGGTCCCATGTTTTGAAAAATGTTTTGGTTGATCCTCTGAGAAAATATTACATTTTTTCTGTTTTCAAAAATAGCAGTTTAGTGACAGTTTAGGTGGCATTGGTGATTTCCACTCTTCAATTCTTCTTCTGGCTATTAACGTTGCAAAGGCGAAGGTGTTTTCTATTTCTTTGGCTATATGCACGTCCTCATTTGGTACTCCAAACAAAGCCATTACCGGATTAGGTTGAATTCAGTTTTTAATTTTTTAAAACCATTTTAAGGTCAAAGTTATTAGCTCCTTTAAGCTATTTTTTCTACTCTCTACAGAACCAAATATGTGTCAAATATTAGTGTTAGTGTTAAATATTATATAAGTGTCAAATATTTTTAGGTTAGATTCAACTTTATTGTCATTACACATGTACAAGTACAAGGCAACGAAATGAAGTTTATGTCTAACCAGCAGTGCAATAGCAGCAAGTG